>NC_071499.1:13333333-13636363 GCF_028408465.1 Anastrepha ludens
AGTTTGGGCTGGGTTAGGTGAAGTGGCTATCATTGTGATACCACCGGAATTATCCTATCCCTATTCTACTGGGTCCTCTACCAGCTAATTTAAGATTCACATCGTCCGGAATATTATCCAGAAAAGTGAGACTGAGCAATCTCAACCCTGAAAGATGTTCGACTCTATCTTCTCTATATCCTGACAGCTTTTACAATAGTCATTGGACGTACCCAAAATCTACTCGCAGTGCCCAGATGGGACAGCTACTACGATTTTTAGATTCTTCCTACTTAATTTAAGTAGACTCTTAGTGCGACTCATATTTCAATCGGGCCACGCTTGTCTACTGATAGCGCAGGTATTTGACTGTTTCCAGTTGGAATTTGCAACAGTAACGGTGTGCCTGTCTATTAAAAATTTACATGTTCCCAAAGCCATGGGTATCTCGACCTTGTTCTAACTGATTTGGAGCGTGATAGCCAAATGTTACTATGTATGTCTTGGCACCCAGAATAGATTAATAGCAAAAAAAGGTGCAAGTATTTTTAATAATTTGTAGCACTCTTTTGCTGTCTGGTGTTGCTGTTTTGCTGTTTGCTGGCGAGTGTTTACATGATAGGAAGGGTTTCCGAGCTGCCTGACAATTGGAGTAAATAAAGATTCCTCTAACTGTGATTACGCTTTTATTTAGAGCTGAGAGCGGTGTATACCAAGATTTCGGCTTGAAATACGCTGCAATGATCAGGCAAGCGAAAGGATATTTTGGTGCCTATAGTTTCGGGATATACACCACCTCCCATTTGATCATTGAGGATTGAGCCCGTTTTCTTTATTTATCACACCATTTTTACAGTTCTCTCTAATAGGGCCTGTCTAGGTATGTATTCCCCGAGTCTCAAAATTCAGTGATGTTGGGAATACCAGAAAACATTCCAAATATGCTCGAATGTCTCTGGTTGTTTGTCTTGAGCATCGACGGTTTCCTCAATCTTAGTACCGCTTTGGCGCCTAGTTGCCTGCAATATAAGTCAATTGGCAATAAATGCAGCACCACATTTAAAGCCGAAGTTGGCTTTGTTTTGAGCGCCCCAGCAATACCGAAGCTAGCCACCCTTTGAAAACTATCTATCCTCTTGATTGACGTTTTCTTTTCAAGGGTTTGTCACCAGTCGAGAACTATGTAGGACATAATTAGCCTGACAATAACCGTATATATGTAGCTAGTTAACTATTTTGGAGGCTAAGCCCCATTTTAAGCCTACAGTGTTTTTGCATTAGTCCTGAACTGAACATTCAGCTTCCATGAAAGTTTCCTGTCAAGGGTTAAACCAACCGGCTTAAAAATAGGGACGAAAACAAATTCCATTGCAAAGAAAAAAAAAGCTATATGAGTAATATTTTTAGAAATTCCGTTCCAAAAGGTATGGAATATAGCAATAACAAGGTCATAACTTAGCTTATTTAAGGAAATAAAGGCATATACAGGTCGTATGAGTAACATAATAGCATAAAAGGTCTTTTATAAATCGATGGGTCGTATGAGTAACATTTGCATACCTCAAACAAATCGCATGCAAACTTCTAAGCAAACTTTTGAAGCGTTGTGGCTTTTAGCGCTTTTATCAGCTAAAAAAGTTTGTATTTGAATAAGACGTTGAAAGCCCGAAATTTGTGGTGCGGAGCTCTAAACTTACATATCAAAGGCGTAGCCAGTGAGTGCTCGCTCTATTCCCTTACCGGTATATGGGACATTATTTTATAAATTGAATAACCTTCTGACTTTCTATTAAATCAAAAGTGTAGGAAACACTGTTTAATCAATTTTTTGGTGTTGTACTCATGAATATGTTAAGAATTTCGCAAAGTTTGTACCAATTTTTTTTTTCATATCCCTATTCAGGGCCAAATTTTATATTTATTGTACAATATAATTTTATTTTTGCAACATAGTCAAATACTTTAGGTCAAAATTACTGTAAGCTAGTGTTGCACAGTGCAATAAAATGAAAAAAACTAGTTGCTAAGGTCTCAGAGAATTTTTCCCAATCGTAAGTCTCCACCAATATACTCGGGTCGCTCTTGTTCGATGTGGCGGTGCATTGTTGTATGAAACGTAACAAACAATGAATTGAATATTGTTGAAAGATGGCAGACGAAAAAAACAAGACATTTGGGAAGGTTTAAAAATACTCCTAGCGACATCTATGGACTAATAGCTGAGTGTCTCATTTCATAGGTATATACCTGGTATTTATTAAACAGCAAAATTCTATGCGACCGCAGTGAGTTTTTTCTTTCATTTTGTGGCACTGTGCTATTAATGACCAACAAATTAATCAATAACTATTGATTAAATTTAAATGTTTGATTTTTAACTTAAATATTCGAGCTCACGGTTGCTAATTCACTTTTATTTTATTATTTTATTTACTTTTCACTAAACTGTTTTGGTTTTGAAAATATAAAATAATTACTAACTAATATTAAATTATTACAAAAAATATCAACTTCTGTTCATTAACACAAATTTAGTTCATAAAACATATATATTTATATTTATTTTTTAACATATAAAGTTCACAATATCTACTTACTTATAGATTTATTTATTTGCTATATTTTAAACAATTATTTATTTATTCATTTAGTCGCTCTAACATTGCCACTATTATTTATTTTTTTAATTTTTTTTTAATTCTATATTCTATCAGCATTTTTTCATACTTACTGCAATATTCAAAAATGTTTATTTTAATTTTTTATTATTATTTTTTATATTAATATTTTTACATGCGCACTTTTGAAATTAAGATCACATTGAGATATTGAGGTTTTTCTTTCGCTAGGATGCCTTCGTATGTAGATATGTTCCTAGAAACTTATTCGCAAACAAATTTCGTGATTTATGCTGCAGTTGCACTTTACTCTATTCTTACATCAATATCAGTAGTTAAGCAGTTATAAGTAAGCAATGGATTACATACATACACATTTGAAGATTTGCAACCATTTGTTTTACTTCTCTTTTCTTAAAAGTACATGGAGTAGTGTCTACAGAAGTTGAGTATGTGATGACTATTTTGATTTATATGGTAAAGAGAAAGGTTAACAGATTCATGTTACTAACAGCACTGTAGCGCAACATCTGCATCTGAAACATTCTGATACGTCTGATGTAACTGGAATATTTAACTTAAAAACTCAATGTTAAAAGAATGAAGGAGAATAGTGTCTCAGGGAGCTTTGTTTTTTTTGCATTTAGATCTCTAAACGCCTAAGCTCTCTTGTGTCCAGTTTCGCTTCTCGGTGGCTCTCTCAATGCTCAAGAGATATTTTATGTTCATAACAGCAGATTTGGTGTTTGCCACTTTTTACTGCAGTAGAATCGTTTGACAAATCAGGTGAAATATTATTCGAAAGCTTAGGGCGAATCTCGAAAAATTTAAGCAAAATCCTGGTTGAATACAAATGAAGATTTTTTTATGTGATGCATGGGCTGAAAAGTCACGGCCCTAACACATACATGGCACTGGTTTTATGGCATTCACCTTTTTCCAGTTAGTACTAACCTTAAAAAGACAGCCGTTGAAATTTCACGTTATTCTATTCCTTAGTTCGAGAGTTATTGTGCTAAGAGTGACGCTACTTTTGTTGTTTTCAACACAATGGATCAAAAAGGATTTCGTATTTAAAATAGCGAAGTAATGGCTAGAAAAGTGGAGACTCCACTCTCTGCTCCATTAGAAACAACAGTAAGACGATGGTTTACAGACTTCAGACGTGGTCGTAGAGACACCGTAGGGAGATGATACACAACGCAGTGCACGTCCAAATGAAGCGGGATCACCAGAAAACATCAAAAAAATCCACAAAATCGTTTTTAATGATTGAAAAGTGAGGTTGCGTGAGTTTGCTGACATAGTTAGATATCAAAAGAAATGTATGGTGTTGGCATGAGCATTTGACTTTGTTGCATGACTTGCATTTGCCTATGGGAAAGCTCTGTTCAAAGTGGGTGCCACGTTTGCTTACTTTTTGGTTTCATCAAAGCAACGCACTGATGGCAAACCTATATGAATTGAACCTCGAATCGCTCCCACATCCACTTTAGTCGCCACACTTGGCTCCCAGCGGCTACTGGCTGTTCGCACACCTAAAAAAATTCTCGCCGGTCCGAAATTCCGCTCGAAAAAAGAGTTTATCGCTGAAACTGAGGCCTATTTGGAGGCAAAAGATAAATCTTTCTACAAAAGTGGTGTTGAAATATTAGAGCGGCGCTGGAATGATTGCGTTGTTCTTGATGGAAATTATGTTGATGAATAAAGCTCAGCACGTGTTTTTTTGTCAAGCTCGGGACTTTTCAGCCCATGTGTCATGAGGCTGCGGACAGGTGCGTTTTCAAGGTTTTGAAGTTTTACACATTTTTCTTGTGGGGCAACCCTTAACGGTGTTAGAAGCTGGATATTAGAGAGCCACCTAAGCAGCTAGGTGAGCTAAATTAGTGAAATAAACAATGGTATGTTTATCTGTATATTGTGACGTATTAGTGTGAAGAACTATGTGAATGGATGGTGACATTTCACTTGGGTAATGTACCTCAAAATGTTTAGTTTCCTTACTCAAATAAATATATAAATAAATTATAGTAAATCATGTAAATAAGCACTGGCAGTTTATGCATGGAAATGCTCCATCTATTGAACATTTTTTCCTTTGGTTTTTGTTTTAATATATGCATGCATATTTTTGCATTACAATTTACATACAAACACACGCAATTACAGGGTGGTCAAAATGTAAGTGTCTTTTTAAATCATTTGTTTTTTTCGGCACTGAGCGCATTTCCTCGCTTAAGGTCTTGTCTGCCAGCCAGTAATACACCACTGCAACATGGCATGCGCTGCTTTATTCTTGAAGAAAGTTAAGAAACATTTCAAACGTATTTTCAAAGTGAGTGCGTTGTTGCGTAAACGGATCATTTATTGAAAATAAGCTGGTTAGGTTAGGTTAGCTAGTTTGGTTTTGTCTAAGGCAAGACACTCGGTGGCCCTAAGGCCCATTGAGATACTCCAATTACTAAGTTGCTTAAACCTCTTGGATCTTTCTAAGAAGGTAATTGCGTCCCTTCAGTGAGACATTTTGCTAATTTCTCAGGCCTTCGAAGAAATAAAAGCCAAGATATTTGGCACGGTTTCTTTAAAGTGCATGAAATTCACAGAGGAGGTGTTTTACCCACCCAATTTCTTCTTTATCTCCCCGACTCTTGTAGAAGTCATTCTGAGGAATGCTTATGTCCTCTACCACTCGCTGAAGGTCCAGTTCAAAGTCTTTCCTTGCACATTCATCCGCTCTTTCATTTCCCTCCGCTCCAGTGTGGCCGGAGAACCAACAAAGTGTGGTGTTGTGTTGTGGGATAAGCGACGTCCTGCATTCTTTAACACATCTTGAATTGATGCGCGCTGAGGCCAGTGCTTTGAGCGCTGCTTGACTATCAACAAAAATGGTAAGGTTTTTCGGAGGCAAGTCCATTAGTCTTATCGTTTTTGTTGCGTTTTCTATAGCGTAGATCTCAGCTTGGAAGACGCTACACCGGTTTGGAAGTCTAAAGAAGCAATTTAGGGATAATTGTTCGGAGTAGATTTCCAGCGCCACTGTTTATCTTTGGGCCGTAAGTATAGATACGGTGACCGCTTTCAACTGATTTGATTCTTTTGAATGGTTTAAAACTTATTTATCTAATAGACGATGTGTGGTAACGATTGAAGGTGAATGTTCGAAACCTTTCATTGCATTTTCCGGGGTGCCACAAGCCGATATTTTGGGCCTTTGCTCTTCGTTCTATTTACTAATGATATTAGTGCCTGTTTTGCGTTTGCCAATTTTCTTCTATAAGCTGGTGATTTTGAAATATTTTCTACTATAAGAAAAACTGAGGATGATCTCATGTTGTAATCGAAAATTAATTCCCTCGTTTGCTAAGGAAATAATTCTGGCATCTCTCTAAATGACAAGAAATGTTTTCGTGATACTTTCGCCAAAACTCAAAATGTTTTGCAGTCATCTGTTAGTATTGCTAATACATACTTTACTTCAATCTGTTCATGAATTCACAGGTGTGATATTCGACTCCCATTTTTCATTCTATAGCCACATTAACTTTGTTGTATTCACTTCGTACTCAATTTTGGGTTTTATACCATGGCTGTCCCTCCCATAGATCAATTGATCACACGTATTCTTACTCTCCATCGTTCAGTCGTTAGCAAACCAGCAACGAATAAACACCAAGTTTGTCCGCGACGCTTAGTGTATACAATACAATGCCCTGTGAGAACTTTTTTATGCTAGAAAATGCCTTTGGCGACTTGCAATGCCTTTTATGTTACAAGTCGTTCAAAGGAGGCTATAGATGTAATATCAAAAGGCATTTCGATTCCTCCCACAAAAATTTTCTACTCCAATCCAATATTTATTTATTTTGGTTTAAATTTTCTATTGGGCTGCTTCCATTTTCTCGTTCTCACTTATACACTCACATTTTTCATTCTGGACAGCACTGTTTTATACGAAGTAAAGCTCAAAGTGCTCGTACCCTTACACTCTCAAACTACTTTTTACTTCCATTGCTCGCTCTAGAGTAGAGAATGCAACATTTATCTGGAGGCCTTCTCACTGTGTTCCTTAAATTTGCTCTCAGGTCGTTAAAATTCTCAAATCCTATCTCTTCCTATAATTCCCGTTTGATTTTAATTAACTTACAGTCTCTAGAGAGTAGAAGGTTTTTACTGTCACTGTTTTTTGTTTTTAATGTAATTAAAGGAGAAATTGATTGCTCATCTCTATTACAGAATTTTAAATTGCTTAACACGAATTATGCGCGAAATGCTCATGATGGAAAGAATAAGAGATGGCGCCCATTGCGGTACCGTTACTTTGCGCTCAGCGAATTTGACAAAGAGTTACGTGGTTTTAGCACCAGATTTAGATTACCATTTTTGTAACTTGATTTAGCATTTTTTGGTTTTGTTAGTTAGTCTCGGGGTTTTAGTTCTTTCTTTATGACATTTTTCTAGCCTGCTTTAATTCAAATGTAATGTTTATAAGTTTGTAAAATACACATTTTTTAAAAATTACTTTACTTTTTTTTAACATCTGGTAGCATTGCCCGCGATTGCAGTTGTTGTTGTTCTGCTTTCAGCAGTCAAATCTCTCTCTCACCACTGCAGTGTTGCCTAGCTTTGGATATAAAAACGCACTAAAATACCCATTAAAAAAAATTAAGTACCAATATTTTACTGAATTACTTAATGGACTTTGTATGCGTGACAAATTGTTTTTAAAATGTGCGTTTTTTTAAATAAATGTGTTATGGTTATGTATATTTAAATTAATTTTTTTTTGTTAAGCGAGACTCTTTTGTTAAGGGAACGACTTTTTTTGCTATATTTCAGGTTATGTAACTACATAGATATGGTACTTTTTTTTGTAAAAATGTCTTAATGGTTTCTTCAGTATTTTTTGGTATTTTTTTGCTTATTTTTACTAGGAATACACCTTTTGATGCCCTATGTTCCACTAAGGATTGAGGTCCGGATGAAACAATTACACCTCTATGGTTTCGCATTCAGTAAATTTAATCGCTTTTAAAATGTGTAAAAAGGTTTTCAATCTTAAGAAGAGTTGAAAGGAAAATATTTAATATTCTTGCATAACCTTAAATGGAGCCAAAAATTAAATTTGCACTTTCAAATTATCAAATTTTATAAGAATTAACAAATTTTGATTAGCACTAAAATCTTCTCAGAGTGACCTTTTTTAACCTTCTTTTGTTTAATAATATAGTTATTTGAACTTACAGTTTCGTTAGCTTTGAATTAAAAAAAAAAAGAAACAAACACGAAACTTAAACATTTTTGCATTTTGGGTATAAAAAAGCACTAAATTTATTGCAAAGAGCAAATGGTTGGCAACACTGCACAACTTAGCTTATGTGACGTCACGCACTCTCGGATGGGCGCAATCTTGTTTCTATCATTCTTGCTTAATGCTCCTATTGCCCGCGCTCTAAGAGAATTCAATGAGATATGGAGCTGTATTCCGCTTTACTTTTCGGTTTTAAAGAATGAATTTTATAAATTTTTTTTAATTTATTTATTTAACTATCTGTAGTAATTTAAGCTTGGCTCTAAGTGGTCTGTAAAAATTATAATTATGTTTTAGGTTTTAGATATGTTAAAATGTCTCATATTCTTCATATATAGTACACATACTTCAGTTGTAACAATCTCGTGGGTTTCTATAAATTTCATCCTAGGAAGGGGTAAACTTTGAGCCATCCTCGCTAGAAACAAATTCAGGGGTAAAGGAATACGTTTTGTATTGATGTTTTTTGTTAACACAGAATCGATGTAGATGCTTAAAGTGAGTATTCTTTGAGTGTCTGGGAAGTGTCAGGAAAATTTGAATGGGCTACTGCGAAACTAATTAAGATAGTCACATTAAGTATATCATTTTTCATAAATAAAGTAAATGTCTGCTTTTTCTGATAAAAAGAAAAAAAAAAATTGTAGTTAGCAAAAACAAATTGAGCTTTGCTCATTTTACGAGTATTTATTTTTTCAAAAAGATACTTAAATTTTGACCACCGACCTGTTGCTTTTGTGCTTATGTATGTCCCTACTTTCATATGCGCTTAATATTTATCTCTTCTTCAAACACTTTAATTTTGTAATAAGTTACTGCGTCAGATTCTCGTAAGTCAGCTCCGCGGATATGGCGACTAGTTTTGTAGTGAAATACCAATAACCAATAACAACATTTGGACTGCATATGTTTTCTGCTTTACTCTAAGAACATCCACTTTCCAGTTTGTGTCTTCAGGATGATTTACAATTTTCCTAATTAATATTTTAACGATTATTCTACTCCTTTTTATTACACTAACAACATATAAAACTGTCTGCATTTGTCTTATTGTAAAAGCAAAATAAATGAAAAGTGTAGCCCAACTACAAATCAGTTTTCCATTCATAAACTATCTTTGGAATAAGTCGCATATTTCTAGTCAACAAAAGCTTCCAAGCTTGAGCTTTAGTTTTTAACCAAAGTATTTAGTAGTTTATTAATTCTAACGATTCTTTGCTCATCTATGCTAAACAAATAGTAAAAAAGCTTTATAAAATATAATTCAAGTTTCAATCGCCTATCTCAATTCCTCTTTTTCCAAAAATCCAAAAGCTTTTAAGCTACATAAGCAGGTGGACTAACACATTAAGCTGCATAACCGCGTATAAAGTAATTCAATTCTGTAATTTTTTTACTTTTTTCAACTCTACAAATTTCGCTCACTCGCTTAGCTTTTCTCTTATGCCACCTATGCATACAGTAGTGTGCACAATAACAGCAGCATGACAAAGTGCAAAAGTTTTGAATGTTCTTTTTTCTTTTTCATTTCATTTAATTTATTTTTTTTACAAATGCAGTTCATACAACAGCAAACACCACGAAACATTAGAAAACAGGAAAATTTCGAAAATTTTTATCAAAATATGAAACTTTTTAGTCAGAATTTTTAGAAGAAAAAAAAAAAATCTGGGTATGCAGTTTTCAGGTCATTCATGCTTAGTAGAAGGTGGCGAAAAATTAATAATCATATCAGAAGATTTATAATTTTTGCAAATGGCGTCATACAAACGGACAACCAACGGAGCGCGTAAAGTTGAAAATATAGATTTCCATCACTCAAAATATAATACAATATATATATTTTTTTTTTCATAAAAAAATTGTTCAGAAACAAAATTGAATGATTAATTTTGCGCCACCTTAGGTAATACAATTTATATGAAGAAAATGCACAGGACTGCAAAAAATTTTTTTTTATTTAATAAAGAAATTGACAAACAAAAAATTGGATGATTAATTTTGCGCCACCTTGTTTAATAAAGTGTAAGTTAAAAGCGGCTTAAAATGTGGATTTTTAATAGTAGTTTTTTGTTTTATGTGGAAAAAATGAACAAGAGCGCCAGCAAAAATAAATATTTTTTTTATTAAAAAAAAAAAATTGGACGATTTTTTTTTGTGCCACCTTTATATGAAGCAAATGCACAAGACTGCAGCAAAAAAAAGTTTATTTATTAAAAAAGTTCTTCTAAAACCAAATTAAATGATTCATTTTGCGCCACCTTGTGTGATAAACTGCCAGCCACTTTGGCTTCAAATTCAGATGGATTTTTATTATTATTTTTTTGTTTTATGTGGAAAAAATGTACAAGACCGCCAGCAATATAAAGTTTTTTTAATAAAAGGGTTGTTCAAATTCAAAAACCAAATTGAATGATTAGTTTTGCGCCACCTTATATAATAAAGTTTACATGAAGAAAATGCTCAAGAATGCAGCAAAAAATTTTTTATTAAAAAAGTTGGATGATTAATTTTGCGCCACCTTGTATAATAAAATGTAAGTTAAAAGCGGCTTAAAATTCATGTGGATTTTTAATAGCTGTTTTTTTTATGTGGAAAAAATGAACAAGAGCGCCAGCAAAAATAAATATTTTTTTAATTAAAAAAAAAAATTGTTCAAACAAAAAATTTGAGGATTAATTTTGTGCCACCTTGTATAATAAAGTTTATATGAAGAAAATGCACAAGAGTGCAGCAAAAAATTTCTTAATAAAAAAGTTGGATGATTAATTTTGTGCCACCTTGTATAATAAAGCTTATATGAAGAAAATGCACAAGACTGCAGCAAGAAACAAAAATTATTTAATAAAAAAGTTGGATGATTAATTTTGCGCCACTTCGTATAATGAACTGCAAGTGGAGTAAAATTCACGTTCATTTTTGAATATTTTTTTTTTGACGCTGCTATCCATTTTCTTCCATATAATGAACCTCCGACGTCTTTTTATATGGAGAAAATGCGCAAGACTGCTGCAAATGCTGTCTAAAATCAACGCGATTGGCCCAACTGGTCCAACTGGCCCTCTTTCATACACAAACCAAAAGAGCTGTAAAACTGCTTACACGAAATGTTTACAAACTTCTAAAAATTGTGATCCCAAAATTTGAAATATTGATAAAAAAATCCTTGAATTCTTTTAAGTTTTTCACAAAATTTTAAATTTTAAGTTGTATATTACTTTTATAAAAATATCAAAAAAATAATTAAAAATTAATAAATAATAAATAGTCAAAGCTTTGCCACACATCGCACTGTCATTATTGTGCACACAGGTGTATGTATGTACAGCTTCATTTCAGCCGTTGCCTAAGCTTTCTAACGTTTCACTCCAAATAAATTTGGTATTGATTTGATTTTCTTGCGCGAGCAATTCAAATAGTCTTTGTACATATCTGAGCGCAGATAACGGGAGTATGAATCGCTCTTCATGAGATGATAGACGTGCGCTGCAGCCACATCAAAGCACCAGCGATTTGGACCGTTAACCGCATTGACTGCCTCGCGTGCCAATTCCACCGATTTGGAATCCACGTTCACTGGGCAGGGTGCCTCGGGTGCTAGAAATTCTTGCCAGATTTTCTGTATTGCTTCCTTGATTTCAGATTGCGGTAATGTCTTCATTTGTTGCACCGATTCCCAGAACCTTCGGAGTGTGAAAAAAATTGCATTGTCAAAAAATTATAAATACACGAATCTGCAACAGATAACAGTTAAAATTCATGACATACTTTAAGTTCTCGCCACTATATTCCTTTTCCAGAAACTTCGAGAATTGTTCACGCCCAACTGGATCGTTGAGTAGCTCACGCAAACTGAAGCCCCAACGCTTGACGCGGCGCAATGGAACCTCTTTGCTGTGGATGAGAAAAAATAATGTGGGAAAGTTTTGAATTTTTGGAATGAGTTAAAAAGTTAGATTTTTAACGCTCTAATGCATAAGAATCCTTTATTGAGTGTTGTCCTATAAATTCGAAGACCCTATAGTTCTTTGTCGTCCCCGAACGGCCCGAGGCTGTTTAAGAATGGCTTTTTCAATCCAGAAATAGACAACAAAAGACAACAACAAAGGCATCGAAGACGACGAAGTGTGGAGTGGAAATAGCAAAATGGGCTTGAAATGTTGAATTGTTTCCATTTGACAGACTATAAGCCCAGCATTTGAAGGTATCCGGACGATACTAATGACCTATCTCCACTAGACACACTATCCTAATACCCTTTTTTTGAACCGACGCCATCGAAACAGCACGTTTTTTAGGCCTACCCTTAGAGGTAATGACGTCGTCCATTCGGCAGGGCTTGATAAATTGCTACAACAACCACATACATATCCATTTCTCTGAAGTTTCATTGCTCTATAAACTTAACTAGAAGACTTAGAGAGGCTGTATGCAATACTATGGATGCCTTTATATACAAATATTTATGAAAAAAATCAATTTATCAATGCAGTTAATCAGAAGTACTTACGAGTTTCGTTCCGCATCCCACATTTCAGTGCTGTCTGTTTGCCAGGGATTGGGCAGCTCTGGCGATGTAATAAAGTAATCGAATTCATTGTATTGCTCGTAGTAGGCAACCAGACTGAATTGGAAAGAATAAAAGCAATAAATATATTTATCATTTTTTAATAATCAACTTTTTCTACTAATACCTATGTATGTACAATAATAAAATGACTACTTTAATGCAAAATTTTAATAGCTCAGTTAAGCGACTTAGTTTTGGTACGAACTATATCGCGCGTAATTATTTTGTTTTTGAAAAACTGTTTTACTTAATAAAAAAATAAAAAATGCTTTTGAGAGATGGGAATCTTTATTTTGACTTTATAGCGTGCAATTGCTTATCTGTTTGTATACCACAGCTGTTCACAATTGCAAACATAATATGATAATTAGATGAGAAGCCGGCTGCAAAATTTATTAATCTTCCCATAAGGCTTTTAATTTTGCGCCACCCCATACAGGTAAACGGTGAAAAATTTATAAGAAAATCACCTACATACGAGTATAATGTTTTGGTTTTCAAGGTCCTTCCTCAGCTGTATTGTTAGAGGACACAGCTCACTTTATCTTATTGATAAACACATTTTCTTGATATCTAAGGCTTGTTAAACTCTCGCATATATTTTTTTACTTAGTCTTGCTATCAATTCTGTGACAAATTTTACAATGCGTACGGCGAGAACAAATCCACAGAAAAAAGTTCCGTTTGTCTTTTATTTTCTTCATATGCATTGTCTACTCATAAAAGCTAAGAAAATCGCATTGCTCTGATTGCATTACAAAAGTGTGGTAAAAGTGCAAGAGACATTTACGAGGTGCTGAAAAAACTGAATATTTCGAGAATGTTTGTTTACCGCTCGACCAATCGTTTTTCCCAAATGTTTGAAGTGACAGACAGAAAAAGAAGAGGTCGTTCTCGCGTAGTTCGAACCAGTGCACCCAAAAACAACGTTCCAGAACGGATTCGCAGAAATCCTCTTAGAAAGCACAGAACCATATTCCAGGGAAATGAATGTATCTACTAGAGCAATCTCCACATGAAAGGCCTCTGCCGCTCAACTGGTAATTTTTTGACAACACCACTGAAGAAAATTTGACAGATGCAAGCAGCTTCTTCGGTGGCACGCGGTCGATGGTCATGAAAATGTTGCTTTCATAAATGAGCAATGCAAACGACAAAATCTATGCTAAAACTTCTACAGACGAAAAAAAAAAATGTTGTTGCAAGGGTTCAGCGTGGCCACCATCCAGCCTGCGTAATGGTTTGATGGGGAGTGTCTTGTAAATGCATTGCATCTCTTCATTTCTGCGAAAAAGCGATTAATATCGGGGCAAAAGTGTACCAGAGGACGTCTTAGAAGAAGTGGATCTTTGAGTAAGACTCCGCTCCAACACATAAAGCAAAAACCACACAGCAGTGACTAAAAGATTATTCCTTGGTTCATAACCGCAAAAGATTGGCCGTCTGGATCTAAGTCCTTTGGGCTACATTTTGTAGTCAGGATTGGAGAGCAAGGCCTATCGAGGACTTCACCGAAATTTGGAGAGTCTCAAACAATCATTGGTTCAAACCGTGACGTCAACGTCCAGCTGAAGAGCCTAATCGTTTTAAGGCATGCGAAAAAACAAATGGCGACCATTTCGAATGAAAATAAATTTTTTTTTTAATATTTACAAGATTAAATAAAACTAAATTCATTAAAAAAAAGTATTATATATTAATTTCATATCTATTTCATATCTATAAGGGACTTAACTTGTAACACAACTTATGGCAGAACTAATATTTATTTAATAATCGTTATATCTATAATTTCGTTATATTTACCGAGTATCGAAACCTCTATAAAATGAGAAATGCAAAATTTTCAAAAAAAATTCTTATGAGTATAGCTTTTTTTTACTTTTATTCCTAATTTGGATGAAAACAGAAACTTACTGTTTTGGATTTTTATTTATGAAAGAAGTTTCATTTATTAAAGTGTAAAAATGTTCTATTATTTTATGCTTATTTAATAAAAGACAACAAAAAACGATCAATCAGTCAATTTTTATCCTACTTTAAAAGCCTCAAACTCGTAAATCGGGGTAAAACTCTTCACTTCAAAACATATTTGACCCTTTTAATTGCATTTTCGTTGCGTAGGCAAATCGGCTATCACTTCACAAGATAAGAAATTTTGACTTTGAAACAAGACTGACAATACGCGTTGCACTTTGTTACGCAGAGTATTTGCTAAGGGGATCTTAATTGTTAACATATTCAGAGGCTTTTTAGGGTTCAGGGCCCTGTTTGGGTGTTTGACCGAGCTCCTCCTCCGATTTGTGGTGTGCGTCTTGATGTTGTTCCACAAATGGAGGGACCTACAGTTTCAAACCGACTCCGGACGGCAGATATTTTTATGAGGAGAAATGGCAGAAATACTCTTGCAGGTTTGCCATTGCCTGCCGAGGGGCGACCGCTATTAGAAGGAACTTTTTTCTATTATTTTTGTGATTCATGCACGGAGATTCGAACCCATGCAGTCCAAATGTTAGTCATGCACCAACCTATTCGGCTACAGTGGCCGCGGTATATATTCCGATTATTTTCATGCTCAAAATTTCTTTATTATATCTTTGCAGGAATTCTTGTATACAAAATTTCGCAACAACGAGTAGTTTTTAAGGATACTCAGCAGAAATTTTTGTATTGTATATTGAGTTTTTCTAGTATTAATTTAAATTTTACCGAGTTTGCTTTGTAGTACTTTTCACTCTCTAAAATAGAAATCCAACGCTTTAAGATAAAAAAGTAAAAAAATAACTTACGCCTCTGCCGCCTTCGACACCTTGATTGTGCGTCGCTCGAGTTTCTGCTTGCGTAGCGCAATCACGCGCGTCACCTGTTCGACAGGGTTCTTGGCCACAGCACCGCCGGAAGTGCCCGAACCGTGACCACCACGGCGATAGGCTTTCTTAATATCGATTTCGGTGGTATTTACACAGCCAGGCATTGGACGATGCACATCCCAGAAAGCGCGCTCTTGCGAATCCAGTACCTTACGTTCCAGTTTATCACGTTTTTTCGCTACTTTACTTTGCGACTCCGCCTGAGTGATACAAGTCAATAAGAACTTGAGATTAATTCAAGGACAATTGCACACTAAGTCGATGCATACCTGCATGAAAATGAACTCCCATTTGCGTGAGAACATTTTCTGTAGTTTAGCCAAATTTTCCGCTTCGTAATCAGCTAATTCCAGTCGAGTTTTATTCTGCATTGTACGTTTGCACAGATACACAGCATAATCGGTGTTTTCGGGTTCCCAACAATTCGATGGCCAGAAGTAGGGTGTTTGAAATCTGAAAAAAAAAATCACACTTGATTTTAGCAACTGCTGCTTATTTTCCTCTGAATGAGCTTTTGCAGCTGTAACCGGCCTAAAAGTATGCTTTAAAATAATGCATATCTTAATCGAATAAAGCTTTTGCCGTACACAGCGCATTTTTATAGTACACCCATTTCCACTTACCTATAAAATGTGCCATCATTCTTCACTGTCAACTGATGATCGTCAATGGGAAATATGTAGCCATGCGAGGCGAGTAGATGCGCAAAATGTAGTGCCTCGGTCACATCTTCAACATCGAGATTCTTTAATATCCAGGCGACTAAATCGGCACCGGTGAACACCGACGGAACTTTGCTCATAAATGCTTTTACTGTACGCACCGCTACACCCGTTGATTCTGCCTGCATCTTCTCGATGATTGTCTCCATCTGTTTAGTGGAGGAAAATGGTGAGTATGGTATGAAAATGGTTGAAATCACAGAATTTAAATCCTTCTTTTTCATTTAAGCTTCTAAATATATATGAAAAAATTATTAGTATTCTTAAGTTGATTAAACTTCTTAGTTGTTTTACAATGAAAGTTAGTTGTTTTATAAAGTCATTCCCTCTACTAAAGAGGTTCGGGCAACTCATAAACTTCCCTAAGGGCAAATTGGGAATGTTCACGTGCAGATCTCACAAGTAGATTGCGTAGCCATATGCACAGGATTGATATATGGTCCACTGACACTTGTCGTTTCTGCGACCAGTCCCCGGTGATTTCAGTACACTTTACTCTCGAGTGTGATGCTATAGCGGGAAGATGGATGAGATATCTCGGCCGGATGAGGTCAGAAGAAAGGCGCATATACTCTGCCCAACCCAGCACTAGCTCAGGTTTACTTGAAGAACTGGGTAAGATGGGGCACTGTGATGAGTAGTGAACATAAAAGCTCATTAGGTCGAAGTGCAAACTTCATTTTCATTCCATTCATTTCCAAGTATTAATTTTTTTAAGAGAAAATCTCTCATATCTTCTGTAGTCTATTAATAAATTTTTAAATGTCTCTTTATAAAAATAGTTCTGTCAAAATGGTAGTTTTCTCATGAATTCTTAAAGTTCGTTTTCTTTATAAATATATCCTACATAGGGCAAGGTTTAATCCTAATATTTCGAGGAATAAAACTATTGTTAAACCACCTGCGGCTCAGCTTTTGAAATCTTGGACATGCCGGACAAGTTTTTCAGTTATTATTCGGCGCGCAGGAAGGTTTATTCAAAATGCATATAAGTTGAGTGGTAATAATTTTCTCAAACGGCTTGAAAATTTTTGGACTGAGTCGACAGGTCGTATGAGTAATATTTACTAAGTTATTTAAGACTTTAGTGCTAAAACTGTGTTCAAAACATATACCAATTTTTAGGCGTGTAAATTATAAGATTCCTTGATGCGTGAAAGAACTCAAAAAATTATAAAAATTTGAGAAATAAATTCTTTAAGAAGTTCAAGTCAACTAAAGAAAACCGCTTTTGTGCTTTTTTTATCTCCCCCAGGAATAAGTTTCGTCATTTAAATAAGTCTTTGTATAACACAAATTTGAGCGTAACATAAAAAGTAATCCGAACTTGTTTTGGAGTTATATTAAATCGTTTAAAACGCTTTTGGTATTCCTAATATTGTTTTTTATAAGGAAGTTACTGCTTTCTCTGTCACTGATGCGGCGAACTTGTTCGTTGATTTCTTCTCATCTAATTTCGTGTTTGATGAAGATATTTAGGAAAAATATTTGGATAATTATGGACGACAATGAGTTGCTAATCTTCATTTGACGAGTGAACAAATGCTGATTAGAGCAAAAATATTACGATTTATCCTGGCAACTCTCTCTTATCCCGACTAGTAAACTTATACGAACTCAGACGAAATTCGTTTTTCACGAAAATCATTCCAACTTCTTCTTCTTTAATAACATCACGAACTGAGCTGTGACACTTTTCATTGTTCTATGTCTTCTGTATTAGAAAGTTGAACAAAAGCCTAGAATAGCGACTAGGTAGACTAGTTGAGCTGTTATTATTGTGACCACCACTGTAAATAGCTTTGTTAAAAAACTCCCACACAACACGATCTGGAGAAAGCAGAGCTAATCGATGATATTTATGAGACCGTAAAGGGTTTTCCAATAACAGGTGCTATTGGAGAATGAATTGCGCTATCGAGAGATGATTAATAATTTTTTATACCCGGAATTGGATGCTATTGACCTGGACAACGTTTATTTTCAACAAGATGGCGCTATGTGCCCCACAAGCAACGAAACCATTGATCTTTACGGGAAAAGTTTCCGGACCGTCTTATCTCTCGAAGAGGTGATCGCAATTGGCCACCGAGATCTTGTGATTTAACACCTTGTGACTTTTTTCTTTGGGGCCACGCGAAAGAGAAGGTCTACGCCAACAGCCCAGGGTTGATTCAAGACCTCAAAGATGGAATTCGTGAGTCTATCGAGGACATTGGGCAGCCACTTTGCAATTCGGTTATGGAAAATTTCATGAAAGGGATATTGTCCTGTAAATGTGGTCGTAGTGGTCATTTGCCTGATGTTATTTTCCACCATTAACGACATACCTTCCTCCTTTTAATGGAATAAACTGCCGATCATTTATATTAAAAAATAGCATTTTTCTTTGAATATCAGAATAACACTTCTGTTTGAAAAATCCTATATTAAACACGTGATAATAGAAAAAGTTTTTTTCTAATAGCGGTCGGCCTTCGGCAACTCACAACTCCGAGTGCATTTCTGCCATAAAAAAGCTCCTTATAAAAATATCTGTAGTTCGGAATCAGCTTAACACTGTTTGCCCCTCCATTTATGAAGCAATATTAGGACTCACGCCACAAATCCGAGGACGAGTTCCGCGAAACACCCAGACTGGAGGGAGTAAGCACCAATTGTATATCTTTTTATTGAAGGTGAATTAATTAGTCTTAGGCGGCCCTCATAGAGTTGTAAACTTTTTATGGTATTTCGTTATAAATCTGTTTCGGCACTGTTTAAAGCTTTCCCTTATACACGACAAGATACCGGAGTTAGAGAATACTAATAATCTTGCTGCTAGCGTTGCGTTTGCTTGAGCTTACTAATAATTTTATTATCATGTAAGCTTTTTAATAAAAATAAAAATGAATTAAATTCGGTTGATTATTAAACTCTTTTGATCAGCTTATTTTAGCTCACTTCCTTTTAATTTCGTTGACCAAACGCGCATCCATGAAGTTTTTGTTTTTCTAGAAATTTGGATGTTTCTTATAGATGCTCTCTCGCAGGCGTCTTTCTGCGACAAACTCATGTGGCACCATGCCATGATCTCCAAAGAATATTGAATTTGCGGCAGAAGTGTGAACGAAGGTATAATAAAAAATACCCATAAACACCACCTTGAGATTGAAATTATTCCCAGTTGTAGCCGGGATGAAGCTTATTTGCCATAACACTGTGCGACAGTGATTTTATACTTTTATGGAGACGCGTCCTTATTCCCATTTAGCGTAAGTTATACCTACATGCCAAATTAATTAAAAAAAAAAAATTTTAAAACCCACACAACTCTATTAATTTTAATTAAATTACAGTCAAATATAGTTCATTCGACGCAAAATTAAATTTACTATACCAATAGTGTACTAAAAAAAATCCTCAATATCGGATAATATCGTAAAAATTATGTCAAAGCTGAAAAAATAGAGAAAAAATAAAAAAAATCCAAATACTTCCGCCTACAGTCTCGTCAGTTGTCATTTCAGAAAAATTGTCAACAACACTGTCAAAAAGGCTTGATTTTGTTCTTTCGAACTAAAAAAAACAAATTCGAAATCGGATGGAAATTGGCGAAGTTAGGAGTGATTGTTCACATCAACCTACTGAAAAACGTATTGGAAATTTCTCCTATACCATTTTTCTTAGTTTTACTATAGCCACAAGTTGTCCTAGGTCTCCATAAAAGTATATTTAATTTTTTTTTGTCACACAGTGTAATCAATGCTATTTCATAATAAGATGCATAAAATGCATAAATTTTTCTTTTTTGTTAACAAAAAAAAAAAAATTCCAAAAATATTTTCTAATAAATATTCTTGAATAAAGTTATATCCCACTGGAAATACCGGTAACCGAATTATAAAATTCAATAGAAAAAAAAAAACATTGACAGGGGTTGCTACCCATTGTTGCCCATCACTCTTACACAGTCCTCGCCTTGAATTGTTTTGCTGACTCTGACAACAAGACGGAGAAGCCAAAGGTTGAAGGACGAATGCGCACTATTCAAGCATTTGATTTTATCTTTTGGAATGGGTGCTAATGAAACTGTTGAATATTTTTGTTTACTTCACACCACTACATACGCACACACACATAACTATGCACGCATGTCATACCCGAATGTTATCTACTATCGACATCTCGGCATCCCTAAACAGTTTTGATCTGTCGTGCATCGTTTTTTTCGTTTTCTTGCTTCTCCCACTCAGCCATTTGATTACCTTTTTGTACACCAGAATATTGGGCGCATCTTCGTTACGACGCTGTAGCGGTTGATTTGATATTGCAGTTGCTGTTAGTGACGCTTTTGCGCCAAGCAGCAAATTGTGCGAGCCATCGGCACCACCACCATTACCACTGCCACTGCCGGCTGACGACTTCCCATGCTGGCTGTTTTGCTGATGTTGAGGCGGATGATGATGCTGATGCTGATGATGATGATGACTGCCGCCCACACTCAAACTGGCGCTGTTGCCACTTTCACTGCCATTGCCAGTGACACCACCTCCTGCGGCAGCCGGCGCGGATATGCTCGTCACACTGCTGGTGCTATTCGTACTGGACGTGCACGTGCTGTTGCTTGTGGTGCTAATTGTGGCGCTATTCACGCTGAAGCTCACTTTTGTCGTTGACGCCGTTGTTGCTGTTACCGATGCTGGTGTAGTGATGGCGGTGGATGAGGCTGTAGATGAAGTGCCTGCGCCAGTGACCAGCATGACATAGGTCGCATGTGTTGCCGACGTTGCGGTACTTGTCGTGATGTGGGTGCTGTTGCTATTTTCCTTATTGCAGGCAACAACGCACTCACTTATTGTTGTTGTGCTGCCACTTTTTATGGCTGCAGTAGCAGTTGTTTCACTAACAGCAGCAACAGTGTTTGCCAGCGTTGTTGTTGCCACTAACTCTATTGCAGTTTCTGTTGGGGACATCGGGTCAGTGTCTGTGGCGGTGGCTGTAGGTATATCAGACGCTACAGCAGCCATGGACGTAGTTGGCGTTTTGGGCGTTACTGCTTGGTGTGTGGTTGGTGTGGTTGGTGTGGCTGGTGTGGCTGGTGTGACTGGTGCTGTAGTTATGCTTACAGACGCTTCCACGCCACTAGCTGGTGTTGCAGCTGTAGAGGACTCATCTTCACTAGCCAATTCAATGGATATCGCAACACTTGACAACTCTAAAGGCTTCAAATTTGTCACTGTAGTTGCTAGGTTTGTTGTGGGTGGTGCGTTGGCCGCCGCTTTTGCTTCATTAATATTATTGCCTGTGACACTATTCGCATTTCCAGTCCCTGCAATACCATCAACACCATCAACACCCTCAAGCGTGCTGTGATGGCGTTGTGTCGACTCCTCGGACTGCATTGAATTGTTGGTGATAGCAACATTTTCGGCAGCAGATTTGGCAGCCATGACGATTGTAGTTTGCGTTTTGTCCACCTCTGAAGTCATCGTTACCATTTTTTCACTGATTTCGCGTGTGTATGCGTGAAAACTTTCCTCCACAGGATAAAGAGGACAAACTACTGGTAGAATAAAATACAAAAAAAAAACAACGATTTCGATTCCTTTCAATGCCTTGACAACGCTTTCTGCTTGCTTTACGACCATACGAAGAAGGTATTCGATAATTTATCAGGCAACTAAATTAAACACACGCATCAATAACGGTTACAAGGTAAATAACATAATGGGTGCAGAGAGGGCAGCAGCAGCAGCAGATTTGGAGTCGTTGAAAAGGTCAGACCGAACTCGCGATATCAGAGTCGTCGTCACACACACACACGCTGCTACACGTATACTGAGTGCGCACTCTTAAGACATTTTTTTGTGTTTTTGTTCTTTTGAAAATTTTTGTTATACGAGTATTTGTTGTTGCTCAACACAATGAGGTTGGGTCGCAAGTATGTAATTACTGTGCTCTCTTCGCCTACTGCTTAACACACACTGCTACTTCACTTTCTTCCGTTTCCCCTCACGCACTCGTTGAAGTTTTTTCAAGTGGAAAAAATTACGAAAACACTTTACGCTACCCAAGCCTTCCAACTTCCAACGGATTAATTTATATTTTCATTGATGAATTGATAGATTGAATTAGGCTCCTTTCTGTTTCAATTTACACACAATTTAATATACACAAATTTTGCTTTGCATTTGCTACTGATTAATCTAAAAATTCATTTCGGTTAAAATTTTCTGCCTTTGCACGCCACACAAAGCTGGCTTACAATGACACTGGCAGCGCCACTGCCACTACTCGTCCACTCGGCCGCTCAATTACTCGCCTGCGCTGCTGTTCGTACGCTCGTTTGTTGCTGCCTTCGTTCGTGTCACTTGCTCGTGACAATTCGCTCACCATTTGTTATTGTGGAGAAGGCTGTGCTTTTAAATTAAAATATTCTCTCAAAATACTGTTCTTTCAAAAAAAAAAAGAAAAAAAAAATGAAGTTTAACGTTAAACGTTTTGTTAGTTTTATTATTAATTAAAGAAAAGTTATGCATTTTTTTAATATCTTTTTTCAGGAATTAGTGGAAAAATAGCAAGTAGTTGTGTAATTGAAGGAACAGAAATCTACTTATTTTAAAAGCGTTCAGTATAAACGCCGGATTAACGGACAAATAGAAACTTCCAGGATGAAGCATTTTTGATTATTTGAAGGCTAGAAACTATGTATTTATGTATAATCTAATAGAATTCAAAGCTCCCCAATACACAAATATGAAAAAAATGGAGAGAAATAAATAATAAATAAAAAAGTAAAAGCAGCAAAAGTAAGCCATAAGTTCTGTTACAAGTTAAATTCGCAATAGATATGATATTATAACACTTTTTTTTTATCAATTTAGTTTTATTTAATCCTGTAAATATTTAAAAAAAAAATTATTTTCATTCGAAATGGTTACCATTTGCTTTTCCACACGCCTAAAAAGGCTGATCTTTTTATTCTGCCGAGTAATTTGGTGTTGTATTCTCTCCCTAGAGCTTTCCACCAAACCTCCGTGCCATACGTTAAAGTTGGTCGCATAACCGCCTTATACAACCATAATGTATACTTGTGTTGAAGACCCCGTCTTCTTCCAAGCATACGTTTACAGGCATATAAAGCAATTTCTGCCTTCCATACCCGTTCTTCGACGTTTAATTTTCAGCTAAGTTTGGAGTCCAAAATTGCCCCTAAATACTTTGCACTAGGTGAAAGTGAGAGGTCGTAAATAGCATGAGTTCTGTTTTACGCGCGCTTAAACTTAGGCCAAAGTCTTTAGCCCAAGAGTTAAGCTCGCCTATCACCCTTTGAATGATCCCACTGATCGTATTGGGATACAGTCCTGTTGCCATTAACACCACGTCATCAGCGTACGCAACCACTTTTACCCTGCCTACATAAAGGTAGATTAATCTCCATTAATCAGGTAAATACTAAAACAAAATTTTCGATTTTCATGCACCATTTCACCATTTGCACCCAAGTCTTCAAACGATTAGGCAATTCAACTATTGCAGCACGCACGGTTTCCCTGGTTATTGACTCGAACTAAAGATTGTTTCAGGTTCTTCAAATTTCTGTGAGATATTCGATATAATTCGTTGTCCAATTTTGACCCAGATCTGCAATCCAATGGATTCATATCTGGACTTCCAGTCGGCCAATCTTTTGCGGCTATGAAGCCTGGAATATTTTTTTAGACACTGCTGGGTGGTTTTTGCCTTATGGGCTGAGCGTAATCTTGCTGGAAGATCCAACGCTGTGCATTGAAGAGGATACTGCACAATTGTTTCACCACGCCTTCTAAAATATCCTTCTGTACACTTTTGCCCCGGTATTAATCGCTTTTTCGCAGAAATGAAGAGATACAATGCTTTTACAAGACACTCCCCATCAAACCATTACGGAGGCAGGATGGTGGCCACGATGAATCCTTGAAACAACATTTTTTACGTCTTTAGAAGTTTTTCTTATTAAAAACTTTTTCAAGACTGAACATTTTCTCATTACCAGGACATGATTTTCTGCTTTCTAAGAGGATTGCTTTCCTTTCTTAATTTTTATTTATTTCCTTTAACTGATATTAGAACATAAGGCTTGCCACCCACGAGACGTGTCCTCAGGCGACGAGTCAGGGAAGTAGGTGGGAAATAAAATACCACATGCGGGCCAAAGCCAACACACACCTGCTTGGAGATGCAGATAGGCAACCTATCATCAAGCTGAAGTTGGCGGGCTAGCAACCTACCGATCTGAAATTCCTTGCAATCTTACCCCATATGCGGTAATTTGAGCTCATATATGGTATTGCGGTTTTGTTTCCTTTTTATTTCCAAATTAAGTACAATATTATAAAATAATTTAATCTATTTTAATGGATAAAATATATATTTAGCAATAATAAAACGCAAACAAAATGTAAATGATTTTATCATATTTCGAAATAACCTCACTTTTGTGTGAGTAGGTGGAAAAGAAAAAATTTAAGTAAAAATTAAATTTAAATGTTCAAAACACGATAACAGAGTAAAGCGTAGGCACGTTTTGACAAAAAAAAAAATTGTTTTGATGGAGTCAATTCACTAATCTTTCTCGATGGATAATAATTCTTTTGCTTTTCAACTCTTTTCTATATTTTATAAGTATTTTTGAGATATGGTTCCGTAAAAAAAAACCAAACCGTCAAACTTTTTCATTGCTTTCCTTTTAATGTTAGTGATAAACAAATAAAGCTATTTTTGCCATGAAAAAAAATTTTTTAACCCTTTATTAATTCATCTTGTAAGGGCTTAAGGGTAGTCAGAATTTTCAAAAAACTGAATAGTTTTTTTGCATTTTCTTAAAGTTTAATAATAAATCAATCAATAATTCATCAAATAATAAATCAATAAAAAAATAAATAAATAATAATCTTAAAAATTTTGTGTGAAAATTTGAAGTAAATTCGACAAATACTTTTCGAGTTATTCCACAATTAACAAAGAGCGCTCGGGCGCTCCGGAGCAGAGAGCAAAACTTTAAAATTGTGTTTCTCAAAACTATGTTTTTTGAACTGGTGATCACGGTAATTTAAAAATTGCTAGGTAAATTTCAATAAAATGTATACTGCTTTTGAAAAACATAAAAAAGTCGTGCCTGGTCGAAGGATTTGTTTTTCAAAAATTTCGATTTTGTTTTTAACAATTAATTGTCGGTTTTTTTCTCGAAAATCTGAAAATTATTTCCTGAGCCGCCATGTTGTTAATTAAAAAAAAAAAAGCTTCGATCAGGCACAAGAGTATCTATTAATAAAACTAATTTCTCCTGACCGACTGTTGTAAGATTAATCTCCAAGGACGTGTGATGATCACTGCAAGGGACTTCTGGAGAAACGGGCTCCACACAAACAGCTATAATTTTTACAATTATTATTATTTTTTTAATTTTTTTGATTTCTGACAGGGTAGGTGATTAGCCTGCCGCTGCTTGAGATGAATTAAGTCCTGGTTAATAACATAAAAGCTAGGAAATTTTTGTGGAGAAAGAAATCCATTCACCAGGAGTGATAATCTGGAGCCAATGGATATTCCAATGCGGATTTGGAAATGAAATATTTGATGCATTCTGTCAAGCACGGTTTGGTATGTGGCAGAGCCAAAAAGGGAGTATAAGAATAGTGAGGATTTGTGAACAAAAATTAAAGGGGCGGGAAGGTTAATGAAAAATAGTAAGAAAATGGAAAATAAAATTGACAAAACAAATTTATTTTTAAACAAAAAAAAATTTTAACAAATCTCTGCAATTAATAAATTAATAAAAATATTAGATATAATTCGTGGTAATATCAAAAATATAGTAATAAAGTGCATTAAAAATAGAGTGCATTTTAAAATTCATGAATATTTCCTTAAGTTTTTCGACATTTCCTAAAGGTTGAATTGGAAGTTTTCATACAATAGTTATCGAAAGTGAATGGCAATTACGTTTGAATCTGAAACGAACACGAACAGACGTAAATGGGTAGGTGCAAAATGAGAGAGAGGCCTTAAAAATACTAAGAATTATTTGAAATAATGTTGAGATAAGGCATAACTCCTTCACAGTAATTGTTAAAAAGTAATTCAGACTGAACATGTTTTTGCGAAATGCATATAATAATGCATATACAAGTATTTAGCAATAATAAAACCAAAAAAAAAGAAATGTCTGTGATTTTATCGTATCTCGAAATAACCTCACTTTTGTGTGAGTGGGTGAAAAGGTGCAAAAATTGAAGCACAAATTGAATTTTAATTTTCAAACTGCTTGACAGAAAAAAAATATATTACTATGGAGTCAATTCACTAATATTTCGTGATGGATAATATCACATAGTAACCAGTGAACATGGCAATGAGCATTTTTTTTTAGAAAGAAATAGTGCAGTTTTCCTTTAACAACGGACAAGGGGACAACGATGTCTGAGAAGGGGACAACTCAAACCAACTTCTTCACCATAATAGCGCTTTGAGCAGTAATGGATTTAACTTGAAGATCCACGAGAAGCCAGTGCAGAATGACGTTGAGGGCAGC
This sequence comes from Anastrepha ludens, assembly GCF_028408465.1. Lineage (NCBI taxonomy): Eukaryota > Metazoa > Arthropoda > Insecta > Diptera > Tephritidae > Anastrepha > Anastrepha ludens. The sequence continues at coordinate 13,359,956 of NC_071499.1, forward strand.
AGTGGGACATGTTCTACATACCCCAGTGATGCCCACACATGCAGTTCTCTGCACTCTCTCTAGTTTAGTGGTGTTGTAGCACTTCTAAAAAGCTACCCATCAAACTAGGCAACCATATGTCAAAATTGGCAGAACCACTAAGTTGTACATCCAGGCTTGAGCCCAAAATTAAAGTTTCTACACCGTCCGACTCTCGAAGTGTAATCAGTTAAAAAGGTTATAAATTTAGATTGGAAAACTATTTGTACTCAACTCAAAGCGGAAAATGGGTGAAAATATGGGTGACTATTGCCTTAAGACGGCCTAGAAACGAATCGCAAGCTGCCCGAATGTGACTTGCAGGTATTTTGGGCCACTCGCGGACAATGGCTTTTTTCAGCACCTCGAGACTGGTGAATCTTTTAGTTCGAACCCTATTCTCCAAAATGGCACAATGAGAACAATTCATCGGATGCGCGTCTGGTGAATTTGAGAGCCATTGTGTGGACGTTTTGAAGTTTTGGACGTTGTTTTTTAGCCATTCTTGGTTCACTCGAGCTTTGTGGTCTGCCACCGAAATATTTGTCTGCCCTCGGCTTCCAAGCAGCCTTCAGAATACTTTCCCGGTAATATTTCGCATTTATATTGACTTGAAATAAATTTTCAGTATGCGGCGGATGCTATGATCAGATATTTTCAGTTCTTTCAAGTCGCTTCTTCAATTTTTGAACCATTTCACGAGACGTTGCAGTCTTTTGATGACCACCTCCATGACGTTTCGCGATGCTACCAGTATCATTGTAACGAGTAATGGTGCGATAAACAAAAACTTTATTTACTTTAAGGTCCTCGATATCATTAACAATCGCTGGTTGTGATTTTACCAGCAAAATATAATGCAATCAATGATTACTGATTTTCTTTTTTCGGATTTATTCTCGGCAAAAACTTTCCGCGCGCTTGTAAATAATACTCTGAACAATCATTTAGCCAACTAACAGGCAGCTGATGCCCGTTGGTTACACTTCGAGTGCCGGATATCCAAAGAGAAACTAATCAGCACTTATTTGTGGGCCAGAAACCAAAAGCTATGGCAGCACATATTAAGCAAGAAACACCTCAGACGACACCGTTGGCCTCAGTTGCCTCAAACCAAATCAAACCTGACGATGGATTCATGATGTCTGAAACCACCATCCTGACGCAAGCATTGCTTTGCTCAACCGAAGGGTCGAGCCACCCTAGTGTTGATAGTGTCTACCGTTTCTAGCTATTAGAATCTTCTGATTTGCAATTCAAAAATATAAGTTTTGGAAAAAACACAAAAAAACTTTTGTAGAAATACGCAATTAGTCAATTCTTACCAGACTGGCAACACCACCAACATCATATGATTGCATGTGCAAGCCACAAAGTATATCCCTTTTTTGCATAAATTGATTTTTGTTCCGCGCTCCTGTGCTCCCACATCTTGCATTTGCTCATTCGTCGCTCTCTCGCTCTACTCGTATATTGAGCAGCTTTGAGAACGGCTGGTTGGAGAGGAGCGCGCATGCGTCAGTTGGCGAGCCTAGGACAAAAATAGTATAGTTGGTCGAATGGTTGACTCAATGACTGACTGACTGATTAATTGATGAAGGGAAAGGAAAGCACGTTATAGAAAAAAAAAAAATGGCCAAGTGACTGACTAATTGCCGGTTCGATGGCTCAGAGTAAAGAGTGGAATTCTGTTGACCAAAATGTATAGTCGCAATTGAGGGAGTGCCGGAGTGTTTTAAGCACAATATGTTTTTTGTGTGTATGTATGCATGTAAATATTATTACTTAGATGTATGTGTATGTATATAGGTATATATGTGCATGTTTGTGGGTGTGCGCATTGAGTGTAAGGCTTGTGAGGCATTTGCTCCTTGAATATCTATAAATAACAAAGGTTCAGCAACAACTACAAATAAGCAGGAGCTTAGAAGTAACAATAAAGGAAAATGTTAAAGCAAACCCACAGCAACAACAGCAACAACAAATGCTCGATATTATAATCTTATAAAATATTTATGCGATGATTGATAAGCGATTTTCATTTAAGTGTGTCCACGTACGAGTATATGACTTCCCCATAAGCTAAGCGCCATGAATGATTGTTCTGCGTTTATTATTAAACCAACAGGCACGTTTGCTTTTGTCCACTACGCCTAGTTTTTCGAGTGGGCGTTTTTGACCCTGTGCGCTCGTCGTTTGAAGGAAGAGCAGAGCCGAGCAAAGCCAAGTAAAGGTTTGCGTTAATGGTTTGTAAATTTAATTTATAACTGTATGCATATCTACTGCTATTGGTTTGCCAATTCTGGGATCCTCGGTGTACTTCATCATTTTTTAACAGGAAAAATTGCAATATTAAGGTAGATGAGAAGAGAGGTACTTTTTCCAAGAAAAGTTTTTGACGGATCACACGTGACTGAAATTGAAATTTGAATTTTGGTGGCTTCTAAAACACTCAGGCCCATTATATTTAGAGCTCTAGTCAGAAAAATGCATGAAATTTTTATTTAAATCGATAGTACAGTCCGTTTAATTTAATGTTTGAAGATTATTTCAAGCAAATGTTGACCGCTTAGTCCAATTTTGGCATACTCTTTCCAATGCTTCGGCCGGTATCTCACATATAAATGTTTTAATGTTGTTTTCCAATGCGTTAATTGAAGCAGGCTTGTCTGAATAGACATGAGCCTTAACATAGCCCCACAAAAAATAATCTAAAGGCGTTATATCGCACGATCTGGGTGGCCAATTGACAGGTCCCAAACGTGAAATAAAATATTCACCGAACTCGCCTCTCAACAAGTCCATTGTTACGCGTGCTGTGTGGCATGTGGCACCGTCTTGCTGAAACCACATGCCATGCAAGTCCAGGTCTTGCATTTTGGGCAAAAAAAAGTTAAATATCATTTTACGGTAGCGCTCACCATTCACAGTTACGTTACGATTCGCAGCATCTTTGAAGAAGTACGGTTCAATGATACCTGCAGCCCATAAACCGCACCAAACTGTGACCTTTTCTGGATACATTGGTAGCTCTTGCAATTCTTCTAGCTGAACTTCACTCCAAAATCGACAATTCTGCTTATTTACGTACCCATTGACCCAAAAATGAGCTTCGTCGCTAAACACAATTTTTCGATAAAAAAGTGGATCATCGGCCAACTTTCCAAGAGCCCATTAACCAAAAATTCTGCGTTACGGAAGGTCGTTCGGCTTCAATTCCTGCACCAGCTGTATTTTGAAAGACTTCACACCTAAATCCTTTCGCAAAATTTTCCACGTTGTTGAGTACCAATTGAGGCCCAATTGCTGCGAACGGCGACGAATCGATAATTGATGGTCAGCATTAACACTGGCCGAAACAGCTGCGATATTTTCTTCAGTTCGCACTCTACGTAAGCGTGTTGGTGGTTTGATGTCCAATAATGTAAATTTGGTTCTAAATTCAGTCACAATAGCTCGAATAGCCGCTTCAGTGGGTCGATTAAACTGACCATAAAATGGAAGAAGCGCACGATAAACTTTCTTAACAGAACACGCATTTTTATAATAAAATTCAATGATTTGCAACTGTTGTTCGTTTGTAAGACGATTCATGGTTAAATTATAGACCAAACTGAAGGTGTTTGACAGTGAAACTAAACACGAGCCGTGCGTCAGCTGTTTAAACCAACTGTTTAAAAAGATAATAGCTAAAAAATCCCCCCTTAGTTAGTCTTGTGAGAACTTGTGTAAATATCCTCCAGTTTTAAAGAAGGAATATTACTAATGCTCACGACATCGGAACCCAATACTCGTAGCCGTGCTCTAGCAAAGGCAAGACACTCACAGAGAAAATGCTCAGTGCTATCCGTCTCATCCCAGGAAGACAGGCACATCGGGTTCTCAATGCTTCCAATGGTGGTCATATGCTGACCCCATGGCTTATGCCCTGTATTAATACCGGCCATGAACCGAACGTCTTTCCTTCCAAGTTTTATTTGAAAGTTTGACAGTTTTCTGTTCGGATTTGCCACAAAACACTTTGCAGTTCTGCAGCGTTCTAGTCCGGACTATCGCTCTTTTTGTAAATTGCATACATAATCGCTGATCCAATTCATAATTCTTGCGAAACTGATTCCGATTATTGGCTCTGGTCCTTATGGGGGGAACCGCTGATCCACGGCTGGCCAATTCATCGGCCCCTTCATACATACGTTATAATTCAGTTATATATATTTATTTATTTGTAAGAGTAAATTTATTATTCACTTAAGTCCAAAATACTAAAGTACAGAAGAAAGTTCAACCAGCTCAACGCATATTTTGCACTCCTGTTTTCTTTACTTAAGCAGATAAATTATTTAGAATTTAAATAAAACAAATAAATTGTACGAAACAACAAACATAAATTTTTAAATAAAAATGTGAAAAATTGTAATTTCTTTTTTTTTTTAATCTTAATTTAAATTTTTAAATTTCTTCTACCAATGAAAACGTTTTATAAATTTCAACAAATACCTCAAATAGTATGACTTTAGATCTCGTTTTGTGAAAATTTTCAATTTTCGTATTAATAAATAAACAATTTCTTCAAGTATTTGCATCAAAATCCGCTCAATACACTGCCTTATCGACAAATGCAAGCAAATCGCGATCAAAGTAGCTCCCCACAGTTTGAGAGCTTAGGTAGTTGCAAAAAGCAAAGATCACAAATAGCCACCTGCATACCGGAAATGTGTCTGCTTCATTACTTTGCATTGATTCCGGCTGATTCAAGTGAATGTAATCAATGAAATTATTATTCTGCAGGAAGTCAGTTATGCAGACCTTTGGTGCATTTCGATTTGGTTTGAAAAGTAGAAAGGCGCCGTTACTTGCCTTTTTTATATAGCGATTTTCAACTACGAATTAGATCGCATTGACTATTTTCATTGCTCTGATTGAGAAGCAATAATTGCAGTATCAAAATTTTATGAAAACTACTCGTACTTCAGGACTGAAGAGAAGAGCAGATGGGATCATGTTTTGCATGCTGGGTGCATTTAAGAGTGGACCTGTTCGGAAAATCCTCTAAGCTGGCACCTGCACCAACAAATTGCTGCTGATTCACTTTATAATTTATTTACTTACTTTATACGCACTTGGTATGAATCGCGAAATATTTATAGCAAACATCTTAACCATGAATGCATCCCATCAACAAGGAATACCCCTCCTTGTCTGCGTACCAATACCTGAAATACTGAATATTGATTGTCTTTGAGTCTATGGGCAAGATTGGAAAGAAGTTGTAAAAGAAGCTCTGAGGTTTAAGCGTTTCAACGTCAAGTGATTCAATTATTTTCGTAATTGTCATAAATTCTTCTAAAAATTGGTTTATTCGTGGATTTGAATATAATAAGAAGTAAACAGAAAAACATTTCTTAAATTTTTAGATTTATGCAATTTTGAAAATTTCAACATTTTTACCAGTTTTGTCTATTGGGTTTTTCAATGTTCATTATATTTTTATAACTCTGCAAATTTTCTAATTTTTGTATAAAGTTTGAAAAGTGGATTTATATGAAAAATTAATTTATTAATATAATTTATGAAAAATTAATCAGAAAAACAGTCAAAACTGGTTCATGCTTTAATTTGTGCTTTTGTTTGTTCGGGCTGTAAAAGTTTTCTCCGATTATTTTTAACGTTTTTAGAAAATGTTTATTTTCATTGCTTGGTAAAAAATTTTTTTGGGAAAGAAAAATATACATTTTTGTTAAAGGGTTAGGGGGTTAGGGAGTCAGAGACAGAGGCCCGAAAAATGATGATTTTCAATAATTTCTTTTTTGCTATTCAATACCTTTATTTTACAAAAATACATCCTGTTTCGACTTGACTCTAGCAAATTTTCAAAAAAAAAAAACAAAAATTAATAATTGTAAAAGTTATCGCTGTTTGTGTGGAGCCCGTTCCTCCAGAAGTCCCTAAAATCAATCGGACAAGAGAAATTAGTTTTATTATTAGGTGAGCAACTAAGTTCTCGCTGTTTTTTTTAAGAAAATACAACTTTATGAACTATGAAAAAATGGTTACAAGTGAAACATTGAAAGTATTGCCCATCGCTGGCTACTACTTACTTTACTACTCGCGGTAAAACTGTTCATCGTGTGAGGCTATCCACGGATCAAGCCATTTTTTGATGTCTTCAAATGAATGGAACTGCTGGTCAGCTAGACCATGTGCCATCGATCGGATCAGGTGATAATCGGACAGCGCAATATCTGGAGAATATGGCGGATGGGGTAGGATTTCCCATTTCAGTGTTCCCGGGTAGGTTTTAACGGATTTCGCAATGTGAGACCGAGCGTTGTCATGCTGTAGAATAACTTTTTCATGCCTCTCCGCGTATTGCGGCCGCTTCTCGCGAAGTGCTCGGCTCAATCGCATCAATTGAAGTCGATACCGATCCCCAGTGATGGTTTCGCTTGGTTTTAACAGTTCATAATAAATAACACCAACTTGGTCCCACCAAATACATAGCATAACCTTCGCAGCGTGAATATTCGGCCGAAACGACGACGTAGAAGACGACGACCAGCGGTCCCCATGACTTTCTTTTCTTTGGATTGCTGTAATTAATCCATTTTTTATCACCTGTGACGATGCCATGAAGAAAATCTTTCCTTTTTTGCCGCTGGAGCAGTTGTTCACAGGCGAAAAAACGATGTTCAACATCCCTTGGTTTAACTCATAAGGAACCCAAGTTCTCTGTTTCTGAATCATTCCCAAAGCACGCAATCGCTTGGAAATGGATGGGGGGGGTAACTCCTAATACTGAGGCAATTCTTCTTGCGTTTGACACGGATCCTCATTGAGAAGTGCCTCCAATTCAGCGTCTTCGAAGGTTTTTGGCCTTCCTTCACGCGGACGGTCGTCAACATTAAAATCACCGTCTTTGAAGCGACGGAACCAATCTCGGTACGTTGTTTCACTTAAAGCAGCATCTCCATAATTTTTTTGTAGCTCTCGATGCGCTTCAGCCGCCGTTTTTTTCGAATGAAAGAGGAAAATCCACATTTCCCACAAATGACGATTATTCGCCACAAAATCAGACATTTTCACAAAACCAAAAGTATACTCGTATGATACCAAAACAAAATCACTAATGTGTTGAAACAGTTTGTTTGCCATATGTCTAAGCTTGGTTTACGCCGTTTAGGTTATGTTAGAATCGACTAGCACACAGTGCTGGCGGCATCTATTGACAAACAGCGGGTACTTAGTTGCGCACCTAAGAATATAAAAGTCGGCAACACTGTCAGTAGGTAAACATTTCCATTATTCTCGCTAACTTTTTCAAATAATACGTTCAGAGGCGGCAACAATTATTGCATAGCTGGAACACACCCACTCCCACTTCTTATGCGAGTATCTCTCCGGTTATATAATTAAGGTACGGCGTTTCTTTGTGTGAATTCAGACACTATGAAATAATCAATTATAAAATACACTGAGCTAATGAGTGTTAAATGGCGTCAATAACAAAGATTTGTATTATTTACTTGATTTATTTTTAGCTTAGGAATCAAAACAGCAGGAGCCTAATTCATTCGAAATAATCGATAATATTGATTTTAAATTTAATGCTTCCTGCAAGGCCATTCGGTGTATGCCTTTTATACGAGTTAAAATGTTTATATGAATGTTTTTTTTTATATTATATCTGCATATTTATTTAACAACCTACCTTCTTTTCCTTTAGCAGCCAAAGAGAAAACAACACTTTGTTAAATTTAAATAATTTTTTATTGATTTCTGTTTTAAATGATTAAATACACATTTTTGGATAATTACTTTTCACATATCGTTTTTCTCGTAACATAAATAAACTTATTGATTAATTAAAAATAGTTTATATTGGTGATACAAATACAAGTTTAAATGTTAGCACTAATAATAATACATACAAACGTTTATGATTTCATATTTTCGGTTACATTTAGTTGCTATGTTTAAGTAGTAATTTACCAATTTTTCATTCTGTTACTTCAACTGAAATGTTTCAATCGTCACAGTTATGGCTGATTATAATATTTCATGGACTTGTTTACAAATTTCTTACCTACTTAGCGTTAATTAAATGCTAGCTAATTGAAAATATTTTGTTTTTTTTTGTAATAATTTTCTAATAAATTCTCTTTTAATATTTTTTATGTATATAATTTTGCTCTGGGCATTTAATTTTATAGTACATCGAATATCTAAAATTAGTTTCTTAATTTTTTTTTATTATTTACAAACCCTTTGAAGTAGATTTTCAGGTATTAGACGCACATTTGTCGTGAATTCTGCAAACAAGAAATGTATTTAAAGTGATTTATAAGCAGAAAAAAAGGTTTACGTTAATAAAATAAAAAAAAATGTTATTTAATTTATTATTACAAAAAATATTTATTATAATTCATGAAGTTGAGTATTTATTTGAGTTGGGATTATAGAGAGTGTCTCAATAAGAGTTTTCCTTCTTTTATACTTTCAAAGAGGCAAACGCCTAGGATTAATATTGATTAGTAAGATTTTTATTGTTAATATATGAATGAATGCCTAACGCAACCAAGTCGTAAAAATTCACTACAAAGTGAAAAAACCGAAACTTGAAAATTTCACTCAGTTATAGCTTAATCCGCTAACCCTTAATCGGGATTAACGACGTAGTTCGGAACTATCTCAGGAGCTAAGTGCAACTAATTCGAATTGCCAATTAGACTTAATTCTCATAATTTAAGCGGATTAGGAGAGTTTTCGGCGGGCGGCCTCGGTAGTCTAAAGAACAAAAAAAAAACAAAAAATCTTATTCCTCAACCCCAAAACCTTATCCTTTCTATCATTACTCCCGCACAATAGTCAGCGCATTATTTGCATTGAGGCTGCTAAAACAAGTAAAAACAAAGAAAAACACACAGTTACACATTGCGTCAGTGGCGACAGCAAGAGGAAGAGGGCAACCGCGCTAACACACGAAATTTAGCGAAGTCCTCAACCATCTGTGCGATCCTTCTGCCAGAAAAATGTGAAACACAGATGGCGCTCACAACAGTAAGAAAGTGTTGATCCTAAGCAATGACAGGCCCACTATTTAGGACTGGTAGCGGCAGGCTAATCACCTACCCTGCCAGAATGCAAAATAGATTAACGAAACCAACGCAAGACTAAGTCTTGTCGAGACCCTATGCTCCCGAAAGGAGTGAACAGGGAAAACTAAGGGGAGTTTTCGATGGCAATCCATTGTTAATGAAAATAATGAAACTTTTAAAGAGAAGAACAAGAAAGACTGAAAACAATCGTTGTAGTATTAAAATTCTGGAAAATATGATGAGCACAACAGGAGTCGGTATTTTTTAGCATTTTCGTTTTATTTGTTTGTTTATGAATAATAAGTTTTTAGTATCACAGGAACCAAAAGGTCTATGCGTGGCTTAATGCCAACCAGGCTAACCTAATCTAGTATCAGAGCAGCTAATACCCGTATTTGTCGCATGCGATCCATTTTTTACTGACAAAACAATCCAATAAACAAATCAGCTGTTCATTAATCCGCGTAACAACCGGCTGCCCCACTACGATTTTAATAAAAACTAACTGCGCCGGTAATCCCGATCAACTCCATCGTCCGTCTAAGCAAATAAGTGCACACATAAGCTTGTAAAATGTGGCGCAAAATTAATCATCCTACCGGAAGATTTATAATTTTTGCAATAGTGTCGTACGTAAATTTTTTAATATTCAATAATTTTGTTTTATTTAGTTGAAAAGTTATTTAAACTGCTACTCGGCTCTCAGTTATTGTAACAGAATCTGTACAAAAACACATCAGCTGTGCTTGTGATTATTACCCTCCCATTAATAAAAATCCGTTCTAGACTGGAATGGCTTGAAGAAGATTCATCACTCAACCCACTCCTTAAGATCTACACGGACGGATCTAAAATGGGCACTGGTATAGGATCAGGATTATATTGCGAAGAGATTTTTATCAGTGAATCCTTTAAACTACCGGAATATTATAAATATTGAGCAGACTCGGTTCTCAATGTCCGTTGTCTTATCTACAACTTTCCTTTTTAATATCTTTTTGATTATCTTCCTTCTAACTCTTAATTTTTCTCTACAAAATCTAACTTTTTTGACTCTCAGCTCTCAGTTCTCTCATCATAAATTACGTCAGGGCAAAGCTATGCATATTTTGCCAATTGTAATGGGTCGTTCTTGAAAATTTCACGCAAATAGTATGTAAAGTTCATTCTTGCGCATAATTTTTTCTTTCTTTACCTAAAAGTCAACCTTACAAAGCTTATCTTTACGAGAATTTACGCATCGGTTCTTGGGTGACGTTGTGCTTATGTTTTTAAAAAGGTACTGAAATTGTACAGAATTCAACAACATACTTCCCAGTAAAAAGTACTTTGATCGAAAATTCCAGTTTCATTCTTTATAAGAAAATTTTTCTTCACAATGAAGGTGAAGCAAAATTGTGAGAGTAACATTAATGACTCAGCCACGTCAACAGGGACTCGGCAGCAGAATTCTGCTCGCTCGTTTCACTCTTATTCCCACACTCGTCCAAACTCTTGCTGTTAGATGGCAACGAAGTAAAATGAACGTTGGTATGTGAAATGGTTGCAGTACTACTCTGGCACTTCCCAAGTTGCATTAAAGCGTCATTTTGATAAATGTAGACTGAGATGAGATATAGAAATGGGATTGAAAATTAGTGAGAAAAAAACGAAATACTATATGTGTTGTTATCCAGAAAAGATCACAAGTGAATCCAATGAAAGCTCAACGAAAAATAATTGATGCTAAAACATCTACGACGAAGCGAAAGATAGATGAAGATCAAAATGAATTGACGAACTAGCGGATGACATAAAAAAACTCAAAGTAAGCAATTGGATTACTTCCAACCAAAGGTCGGGTTATATGGATACATTTTATTCAGCAGGCCAAATCGCACACAGAGCTGTAGCGCCAAACGATGATGATGCTGACATGAATTTAAAGTGCTTACAAATGTTTACCCCATACAATGATTAAGCCGATAGGTGTGTAATTTTTACATCAGCTTTATAAAAGTAGTTTTCAGTAATTAATTGAAGGTTTTTTAACGATAAATGATTAGTATCCTTCAAGGTGGCGCAAAATTAATCACCCAATTTCATTTTTACTAAATAAAAAAAAATTGCAAGTGAGGAAATCCTTATTATCGCCTTTACGCGTTCCATTGTTTGTCTGTTTGTATACAACAGCTGATAAGTATGATTGGCGTACGACGGCAATTGAAAACCATTTAAATCTTCCGTTAGGGTGATTAATTTTGCGCCCCCTTGCACAAACCCTGTTTGGCCAATAATCTCTTTAAACATTTAAATTTGGTTTTGAAAACCACTGATTTGTTAAAAATCAAAATTTTGCTATTAAATACTAGAATGTATTTTTCATTCAAGAATTTTTTTTAATTTTCTTATTTTAGATAATCTAATCGAGGGCTATCATGCACACTGTAAAATGCCTATTTTAAGTGTACAACCCGAAGGTCACAAAAAGCTATTTTAAAAATCGTCATCATTTAAAAGAAAGTAATACCAAAATTACATTTACAAATTCCACTTTAAAAATAAAAATATGTATGTAAAACGAAAAAAAAACAAAAAAAAATCTCATTTTCAAACCCAAAACTTTATCCTTTCCATCCTTTCTCCTGAAAAGTCAGCGCATTATTTGCATTGTAGCTACTAAAACAAGCAAAAACGCAAAGAAAAACACACAGTTACACATTGCATCAGTGGCGCCAGCAAGAGGAAAGCGGGCAACCGCCGTAATAGCGCTAACACACGAAATTTAGCGAAGTCCTCAAGCATCTGTGCGATCCTTCTGCCAGAGAAATGTGAAACACAGATGCCGCTCCAAGCCGTGAGAAGGCGTTGTTCCTAAGCAATGACAGGTGGGCATTCCCATTATTTAGGACTGGTAGCGGCAGGCTAATCACCTACCCTGTCAGAAATCAAAAAGATTAACGAAACCAACGCAAGACTAAGTCTTGTCGAGGCCGTATGCTCCCGAGAGGAGTGAACAAGGAAAAAAATGTAATATATGTTTTCAGGAAACAGTTTTTTTTGTAAAACCAAGGAAAAGTTATAACAATTCCTGTATGAAGTTTTATATTAATAAATTAAAAACTTCTGCAACCGCTTTTCTCGGTCTCTTTGCTACCTACCCTACTCCATAACCCCTTAACAACATCGCAGCAACTGGCTGCTGTCTTAAACCCAACTGAACCGTGTGAAACCGTGCTAAAGCGAAAAAGAAATTCATTATTTTCATGATAGATGGCTGTATTGGTCGATATCTCGTGAAGTATCACTCAAACAATTTAAAGTTTATACTCGTTATTAAGGTGGCATTTCACACTAAAACAAATTAGTTTGCTGTTTTTTGTTTGTTCCACTCAGTTGTGAGTTACAGGGTGTTAGCAATGGAAGTATTGTAGGTAAAAATTACTTGAATAAAAACACGAATGTTTAAACTTGTGCTTTTATTGATAGCGCAGTTTTAGTGGGTTTGCGCAAGTACTAGTTGACCGTGTCATACATAGTTCAGTATACCCTTATGCTCTTACCTCTTTGCTCTGATATGCACTGCTATGCGTTGGCCTTGAAATTAACATGGTATAATTTAAATGTTATACATAGTTACATCTGTTAGGCCCATGATCCATATAAAACCGTTGACAAAATTTAAGTTTCGCTTATCACTAAGAGCATCTCGTTACCGCTACCATGCAATTATCACAGTAAGAGAGTGATAAGTGAAGAGAATGTCATCACGTAAAATGAATAGCGTCGCTGAGTGTAGCGGTCTGTTGCAGCAAGAGCGCAGCCAGTGGAGCTACTATGTATGTGTGAATGTGTGTAGATCATTCTGTTGAGTATATAGTTATGTATGCGTGAGTGTGCATATACTAACGGCTGCAATTTGTACATTGCGAACCGCTGATGATATTAGGTGCAGTGGATACTCGGAAAGCGACCCGAACGTGCTCCAATAAGCTAATTACGTGCAATAATCGAAGTTGACCGGCATTTTAGTAGTCGTGGCATTGTTCAGGAGAGATCGACCATAAAACAGTTTTAAATAATTTGCACACAAAAATTTGACGCAAAAATAATGGATTTCTTTTATCCTCAAGCTGCTCGTAATACTCGTATCAGGTCAGTTCATAAGTTCGTGCGTATTTTATCCATAATTTCACTTTTGTACGATGTTTGCATACAAAAAATTAAGCGCGGAATATAACGGAACTATTTATATTTTCTTTAATATATTGTGCATTCAACAATTGATTTTAATCGTGGATAGAAGCACGCATTGTTAAAAAATACAATGGAATCTTCGAACGCGTATAAGAGGCATATTTTGTATTTTTTTATAAAAGTGGTAAAAATGCAATAACTGCTGCTGCATAAATAAACACTGTTCACGGCGAGGATACCGTGAGTGTAAGGACTGCGCAAAAGTGGTTTTCAAAATTCCGAAGTGGTAACTACGACGTGTAGGATGCCCCGGCCGCTGGTCGTCCTGAAATCTTTAACTCCGACATTTGACAGTCGATATGATAGCTCAGAAGTTAAATTCACCGCATGGAACAGTTCACAGGCACTTGGTTTAGTTGGGAAAGGATTCAAAGCTGAGGAAATGGGTTCCGCATAGACTTTCCGTCGCCAACCTTCAGCAGAGAGTGAATTGTGTTCTCAGCTGCTGCAACAAATTGAAAATTAAAGTTTTTTGAACCGTATCGTTACTGGTGATGAAAAATGGGTACTTTACAATAATCCTGTTCGCAAACGCCAATGGTTAGGTAAAGATGAAATACCAGAACCGACGCCTAGAGATGGCTTTTACTCCAATAAGATTCTCCTTTCTATTTGGTGGGATATGGCCTGTATTGTTTATTATGAACTTCTGTCTGTCAAACCTGAATGAGGCACTTAACGAAAATCGACCGTCTTTAGTGAATAGACGCAAAGTTTTGTTTCACCACGACAACACAAGACCTCATACCGCAAGGCAAACATTAGGCAAGCTGAACGAGCTCGGATGGGAGCTAATGCCGCATCCACCATACTCTCCGGATATTGCACCTTGTGATTATCACCTTTTCCGTGGACGTCAATCCCATATGAGTAACAAGAACTACTCCTCAAAAGAAGCTATAAAAAGGGATATCGAAGCGTATTTTGGCTCCAAGGACAAACAATTTTTTGAGCAGGGAATTAAATATTTGCCTAAACGTTGGGAAGTCATTGTAAATAATGAAGGAAAATATATTATTGATTAATAAATATTGCAAACATATTTCTTATTAATTTTAAAACCACCTTTAAAAAACGCACGCACTTATGGACTGACCTGATACGAGGGGTGCCTTGTATATGTCGGGATTTGGCAACCCTGGTGTTGCAATCTGGCAACTGACAGCTGTATCGCAAATTTTGACATTTTTTGGCTTTTACGTACTCAGAACGTTTTGAAATACCAGCGCTATTTGTGTTGTTTACAGTAACTTAAAAGATTCATCTCGGTCCAAAAATGGAATTAAATCGGGAAATTTTCGTCCGATTATTTTTTACAACTTTCGACGTGGATTAACTCAGCAACATTGCATGGATGAACTTAATTCATTTTTTGGCGATGAAGCTCCTTCAAGGAGCAGTGTTTATCGATGGTATGGTGAATTCAATCGTGGTCGTAGTTCACTCCAAGACGAATTTCGTGAAGGTCGTCCAAAATCAGTTGTTGTTCCGAAAACCATTGATGCTGTGAGCGAACTGATATTGCAAGATCGTCATGTGACCTATCGTGAGATTGAGACAATCTTAGGCATTAGTGGGACCAGCATACATTCAATATTGCATAAACATTTGACTGTCAAAAAAATTTGTTCGCGTTGGATCCCACACGATTTGTCAATCGCTCAAAAAAAGGCTCGTGTCGATTGGTCGAAGGAAATGCTCAAAAAATACGATCGCGGGGCCTCGAAACACGTCTATGATATTGTGACAGGTGATGAATCATGGATTTACGCGTATGAGCCCGAAATTAAACAGCAGTCGACTGTATGGGTGTTTCAAGATGAGCCAAATCCAACAAAAGTTGTTCGCGCACGAAGCACTTCCAAGCAAATGGTCGCCTGTTTTTTCGGAAAAACTGGACATGTCGCAACCGTACCACTAGAACAACGCAGAACAGTAAATTCTGAGTGGTACACAACCATTTGTTTGCCAGTTGTCTTCCAAGAAATTAGGAAAACCAATCGCCAAAGACGGATCACTCTTCACCAGGAAAATGCGAGCTCTCACACATCGGCTCAAACAACTGCATTTTTGAGTACCCAAAACATCGAATTAATGGGTCATCCGCCGTATAGTCCTGACTTGGCACCGAATGACTTCTTTTTATTCCCGTACGTAAAAAACAAACTGAGAGGTCAACGTTTTTCGACACCTGAAGAAGCGGTTGCGGCATTCAGAATGCATGTTTTGGAGGTACCTCATTTAAAGTGGCAAAAGTGCTTCGACAATTGGTTCAAACGCATGCAAAAGTATATAGATCTTCATGGATAATATTTTGAAAAACAATAAAGTGATTTTCGATGATTAAAATTTGTTTTTGTTCTCTAATCCCGACATATAAAAGGCACCCCTCGTATTTGCCTACTTGTGTTATAGAAGGTGTTACCCCTGTGAAGCACACGCGAGTGATTATTTTTTTCTCATATATAAAGTATTCCAATTAAATAGTGATTAGGAAGGCTTCATGAATACCCTTATTAGCGTAGTATTCTGGTAATGAACGATTATCTTTATTTGTTTCTCATAAATATACCATTTTTTTATGTTTGGCTTTGTCCAACATGCAATGACTAATAACCGAAAATAAATGTAAAAATATAACTTCTTAATAATATTAATTTACCTTAGTGCTGCTTATGCCTATTAGCGTAATCACATGCCATACACTTAACAATACAGCGGATAAAAGTGCGTCTATATTCCTTAAACTTTTCGTGGGTTTCGTGGCTGGTGGCTGGGGACGTTGTTGAGCGTAGCAAAAACGTACAGTTTACTTAGTACTAATGAGCACTCGGCAAGCGGGCAGGCAGCAGACAAATGTACTTATATACTTACACATACAGATAAATCATGCAAACACCATTAAAGAAGTGCGAATAACCGAAAATAGTTGCACGCACGAAATTCACAAGCACTCAATCAAACACCTTCGTAGCCACGCACACCTTTTCGCACAGCCACTCAACTCAGCTGTCTGCCCACCTTCGCTGTTAGTCAATCCTTTTTAGCATTGCTGCTTATGCTACGTCTTATTTTTTGCCATTACTGCTGTTGTTGTTGCTGTTGCCGCTACGCGTTGGCGTATTTGTGTTTGCATTAGCTTTGCCGCCACCATGGCTTTGACTGCCATCACTGCTAACAGCATTACTATTTTTAGTATTTTTATTGCTGTTGTTGTTATTATTGTTGTTATTATTGCTGTTATTACTGCTACCATTGCCATTGCCATTATTGGATCGTCGAAATTTCGGCGCTATGTAGTAAAGCCCATCCTGCTCGCCGGTTGCGGTCAACTGCGGCAATTGTGGCGGCAGCCGCTGATAGTCATTTGATCGATAGATTGGCGAGTAGACTTGTGGGCGCACCACCTGTGGATGCGAAATGTATTCACTGTCCGGATTGATTGGTGGCAGCGGTTGTCGGTAGTTGACCAGTATGTCACGATGTAATGGAATTTGTTGTTGATATTGACGTTGTGGCGCTAACTGCTGCTGCTGCTGTTGCGGCACCGGTGGCGCGTAGTATTGCGATTGATGCGAAAGCGGTGGTGCCGACTGCGGCGCGTTATAGCGTTGCAGCTGCGCAGCGTAAGGGTTTAGCGGTAATGCTGGCTGATAGGGATTAATAAATTCTGCGTCTGGATTGAGTGGCGGTCGATTTGGCGCGTAATTAACATAAGTGTCGTTCTCCAAGCTCCACAGGGTTTGCGGCGGTTGCTGCTGCTGCTGTTGTTGCTGGTAGTCAGGTTGGGGCTGCGGCTGTGGTGGTGGCAGTGGCGACGGTGGCTGCCGATAGTTGACAATGCGCCGCGCATTTATCTGCTGGAAGGGCTCCTCATAGAAGCGATTGTTTTGACGCGCATGCAGCACTGGACCGCCGTAATAGTAGCCAGCGAAGCCACGCTGCTTGGGTGAAAGGGCTTGTGGTGGCCGCTCAATACGTTGATACGGCGGTGTATGCTGTTGCGGCGCCGGTGGTGGCACGTATTCATTTAGCTCCTGCTGTTGGCTGACCGAAACCCATGGCGTTTGTGTGGCGACATGCGTGCGTGGTGTGCTTGGATATGGCGGCAACTCCGGTTCGGGCGCCGCACGATATTCGGGCAAAAACGGTGTTTGCTGTAAATACTTGGCGCCCAGCCGCAGCTTCTTGGGACGTCCTTGCACAGCTGGCTGTGGTTGTTGGTAGGGTGCGTCGGGTTGCACAGGCACGAGCGTGGTGGTTGACTGGTACCGTGGTTGCTGTTGTTGTTGCGGATATTGCTCGTCTAGCCGTTGTTGCTGTTGTTGCTGTTGCTGTCGCTCCACATTCGCCTTCTCCACATCGATGGCATGGAATGAGTTTTCATCGTCCACCGGTGGACTGTAGGTGACCATTGGCTTGAAGGGCACATCGTCATATTCTGCGGGTGGTTGGAAGTCACCTGCGCTCGCCGTTGGCTGAGCTGGTTCCAGATTCCTTGACGCATCGAAATTGAATTCGTATATCGGTTTGGCTTTTGGTGTCCGCGGTATGCTATTATCTCGCAACTGTTGATTTTGGTAGTAGCGCAACGTCTCGCGTATGGCATTCACTTCTTGTTCGAAGTTCTCCAGTGGGCGCGGTTTATAGACAGGCGCCTCTACTGGCACCGGTGGCGGCCGTTTATATCTCGCCGCCTCCGGTTTAGGTGTGATGTAGACCACATCTTGTGGCAAGTACTGACGTTGCGGCTGCATTCGCGGTGGCAAGTAAGTACGTTGGTTCTGCGGTTGTGATTTGAATGGTCGTTTGCTGGTCGCGTACAGTTTTATTGGCTTGGCCAACACCGGCTTCTCCGTTGTAGCGAGGAAATCGTCGATGATATTTGTAGTGACACTGGTAGGCTGCCGTTTAGCCTCGAAGTATTCATAATAAATCGGATTGGTTTTCGAGAGCGTGTCCTGGTTATAACGCGGCGTTGTACGTTCATAAGCCACGGCATTCGGTCGCGTTCGCGGATATTTGTTGGAGGGGAAGATGGGTATGTGCACCGCGACTGGCACCGGTATAGCTTCGATGACCTCGGGCGGAGCTGCAGTGGGTGTTGGTGCGGGCGGAGGCGGCAGTTTGCTCGGTGGCACCACATGCGGTATGGCGGCTGGTGGCTCTGGCGTGATGATAATTGTTTTCGGCGCATACTGGTGTACTTTCGTAATGACTTGTGGTCGATAGGGCGCTTCAGTGGTCGTAGACGTGGTGGTTGTTGATGTAGTGGTAGTCGTCGTAGATGTGGTACTGGTGGTGCTTGTAGAGCTCGTGCCATAGCCGCGATGTCGACTTAGCGCATGCACTTTTTTTGTTTTTTCCAATCGACTGAATTGATTGGCTGGCGGTGGTAAGACAATGCCCGGCACTAATGGCCCCGGTGGCACAGGATTTGAGTAGTTACTCTTGTAGACAAATGTATACGCCGGTGGGTAGTAAAGCGATGGGTCATCTTCATCGAAATAATCGGTGCCATTGGAATTCTCCAATGAACTGTTGCGTCCTAGTGGAAATGGGCCGAGATTGGGGAATGTAATGGGACGCCCATTGCTCAGGAAGGGATTAACAAACGTTTGGTTGTGATAGAGCCATGGCGGTGAGGGCGCCGGGTAGAGGTAGCCGGGCTCACCTTGTGCAACATCTTGAGCCGTTCCCGGCCGGGTAAGAAGATTCTTCTCGTTGTCACTATCACCTTCGGACGATGCGTAGTTGGCTTCCGCGCCGGCGGGATAAACTGGTATCGATTCGTTAGCGACCGGATAGACGACCGTGAATTTATTATTTCCGATAAACTGTAGCGGGCCATTCTCTTCGAGCTGGACAGGAAAGGGTGGCGGCACTTTTGGATTCGGTGGCAACTTGATTTGTCGACCGGGCGCATCATAGTCATCGATGGGCGGCCACGGTTCGTCTGGTTCGCCCTCATTCAGATTACCGCCCTTGATCACAAGCAAATGATCTTCCGCCAACCAAATATCCTCTTCATTCAAACCACCAAATGTGCGTTCATTATCTATGGGTGTCTCCTTATTTGGCAAATAACTGAGTACGCCCGGCCGTTTGGGTGGACGTCGAAATATCTCCTTTTCAATCAATCCATACTTACCATCACGCACTTGATCCGAAAGCGTTTTCTTTGATTCATCTTTGTTCTTGTTCGGCTTAACGATATTCTCTTTGCCTGAGCCGGCACTGAGTCGCAATATACCGTTGTCCCAATTTTCAAAATCTCCTGCATCTTCCAGCAGCGCCTCATCATAATCGTAATCATCACGATCGGCGCCTACATGAAATGGACCTGCAGTTGTTGTCGTTGTTGCGGTATTCGTTGTTGTTGCAGGAGTGGTGCTCACTTTCGCTAACCGATATGAGCTGCTCATGGCTAACTGCCCTCCCTTGGAGCGCACGTACTGGTATGAGGGCTTGTGAGTTGTTACTGAATTCGTTATGGTGCTGTTCGAAGTAACAGCGGAGACTTGAAAAGTCGAACGGCCCTCGGCGTTTTGTATATGTCCAGCCACAAGCCGCTGTATCATGCGGGGTCTGAAACGGTAAGGAAGATTGTGCTTTAGAGTTATGGAAAATTTAAAGAAATATTTTTTAAGCAGGTCCCTTAAAATACAGTTACCTAGGGAGTAGTCAATAAAAAACCTAAAAAGTTCTACAAGGTGAAGTCTAAAATACACACGACTGACATCATAAAAATGTTTTTTGATGGCGCCATCTTTTTAATGAGTTAGTGCGTTGGAAGTCCCATCCCTAGCTGACTTCCAGTGAAAGCCTTGATGACATTCGGTTCAGTGGAAGCGACGTTATTGCGTCTAAAGTGTCAGAATGCTTGTGTCATCGGTACAAAAATGAGTTGCGAATAAAGAGCTAACATCGAATTTCGTTTTAAAATTCGTAAAACGTTTCGCGCCTACAAAAGGTCTAAGTGTCATTGCGACAGCCACTCTACCTACCCTACCTGCCTACTACTACAAATTTTATTTTGTCACTCTCTAGAAAAGACTGCAAAATATTGGTTGGAGTGCTGACAGGACATTGTTTCACCCTACATCATGCAGCCAAAATCGGATTAGTCCAGAGCGATGCGTGTAATACGAACGAAGAGAGTGTAGGGGTACTTTGGAACACCTACTTTGCCACTGCGCTGCTCTTTGTAGGCATCGACAAATGCGCTTACGATTAAAATATTTTTTATCCTTGAAGAATGTTGCTGTCAAAAGGTTGAACGGCTTTTTTAAACTCACGAAGACGTGCATTAAGAATTACTCCCTAGCACTGGTAGCACAATGGAGATCTTTTTACAGATCAGCCACCTACCTAACCTAACTTCATGCTATTTAGTGCCAACAAAATGATGTCCCATGCCATAGAGCCGACAGAAGAATTGAGCTATTGAAAGAGAAACTCGATAATCGTGTAATCTCTAAATGAGTCACTCGAATGGTCACCTCTAATTACTCTAAAATATAAGGCCGTTGGATTTCTGTGTATGAGGTAACGCAAAGTCCTCGAATTGTACTAGCAGGGCAGATGGCGTTAAGGCAGATGAAGAAGAATATCGAGGTCAAAATTGTCTGCATTCCGGGCGATGTGTATAGAAGAGTGACAGAGCGTTGGCTCCAATACATCGTTCGCTGCGACGGTCGTTGATATATGAGAGATATTAAATTTCATACTTTATACCAGATATACAGGGTTACCGGGAGAGTCGTCATAGATACTTAAGGACATTATTTTTTGTATTCTAAGTTCGAAACCGCGTATATCTGCCATTAAAAAGTTACTCATAAAAAACCCATCCGCTGTTCGGAGGCACAATAAAACTGTGGGCCACTACATTTTCGAAAACAATTAATTCGCAATTTTGGAATAATTTAAAAAAAATTAAAAAAATTAAAAAAAAATTATTTTGATTGATGCAAATCTTTATTTTGAACTTAGAAGTGGAAATCTTGAGCGCGCCTATTGCATGTCTGTTTGTATAATGCAGCTGTTTAGCCGCTCGCACGGCTCCCATGGATATTGACGTCGCTGCTCGAACCAAAGATTGTTTGAGACTCTCCCAAATTCTGTGAGGTCTTCGACAGTCTATGTTCTCCAATTCTGACCACAAACTGTAGTCCAATGGATTCAGATGTGGACTTCCAGATGGCCAATCTTATGCAGCTATGAACCCATATTGTTTTTTAGCCACTTGTGGGTGCTTTCTGCCTTATGTTCTGAAACGTAACCTTGCTGGAAGATCCAACGCTCTGCATTAAAGGGGCTACTGCCCAATTATTTCACCACTTCTTTTAAGACATCCTTCTAGAACACTTGTGCCCCTGTCTTCACCCCTTTTTCACAGAAATGAAGAGATGTAATGCCTTTACAAGACACTCCCCACCAAACCCTTACAGAGGCTGAAAGGTGGCCACGCTAAGCCCTTGGAACAACTTTTTTTACGACTTTGGAAACGGATTTTGTAGTTTTGCTTATTAAGAACTTCTTCTTCTTCAATTTCTTTCTGCACATATTATATATCAAATGGATGCGGAAATATTCCGCCATCTCGTTAAGAGATGCTCGGCATTTGCGGGCAATGATGGAATTAATGACAATCCCACCAAGAGATTTAATCGCCGCTTGTATATCAGAATAAATATGGACTCTTCTAAAGGCATTCACATTTTTGTCTAACCAGCTGAGGCTGAGGTAGCTGGCCTCATTAATGGCTAAAATTATGGCTAAGGAAGAGGAGCTGAATCGCTTACTTTTGGCTTCTTACAGTGGACGCCAAAGTTAATTTTATCGTTAAGCTTTGCGCCATCAACACACACACGTCTAGCTGGAATTCTAGTACTAAATATAAATTGAAAAAAATAATAATAATTGGCGCGTATGTTAGGTGTTTGGTTGAGCTCCTCCTCCTATTTGTCTTTGTGTATTTTTTTAACACACTGATTTCAGTTATTACGCGGCACTGCCTAATCGGTAGGCACGCCCAGAGACTGGGCATGCTTTCGCACATGACTTCTGCAGAAGTTGTCTAAACGCGGAAGAGGAAGTGACGATCCCGCACCTTCTGTGTCACTGTCCTGCTCTATCCAGACGTAGACTTGCCTTTTTGGATAGACAATCCTTTAATGAATTGGCAGATCCCGGCTCTGTCGAAATTAAAGATTTTAGATTTTTTTAAGGGAATTTTTGAAAAGTACACATTGGTTTTAAGAGGGATAAGGGCAAGTTCCCCACGCGATGGGTGAGGTAGGGTCGAAAATGCCTTCGCACTTACAGCGACCGTCGTCTACTGCTTCGTGTGGTGTGGCCACTAAAACGATCCCTTTTCTCCTTCTGGGGAGACACCCTTCCCGGAACTGCGTTCTGTATTACTTAGAGAGGGACCAGAACGGCATCCATAAAGGACTAATTCTATTCACCCACGTCTGGGTCCACCATATTGGTAGCCAGCTTTCATGCTATAGGCTCGTCTTCTAGTGTCTCTGTAACTGTGCCGCTTCACTTTGTTGCACTTTGTCGAAGTCAATCTTTTTTTTCGTAGTACGTTCTCGATGTTACCGCGTTCCAGCTGTCCCCACTTTTGAGCATTTTGCTGATTATGTTGCTCGGTGCGATGTCGCCAATCTGCTCCTTCAGAGCATTTCTTTTCGCAAGCCATCTGTCACAACTAAAAACGTGTGTTCAGCGTCCTCGCTCGGTGCTTCGCAGTATATGTACTTAGAGAGTGTGTCCCATAGTGGGCAACCGATTCAACCCAACCTAACCTAAATATGGTTCCTTCAAACAGTAGTCCACAGGATTAGGTGGACCCAGACCGAGTGTTATGGCTGAGCGTCCAACACCTTCAACGAGTCATTGATTAGTTGCGGCAAGCCGAACAGCAGTGTTACCTGCATTAACTGTCATGGGTTGGTTCAAATTTGATTGCTGGTTTTTATTAGTAGGCTTACCCTTTAACTAAAAATGGAAAAACAAGGACTCTTGAACTAATATCTAAAAAAAGCGGTCATGCAAGTCAAAAAAGAAACATTTTTTTAACAAAAACTTCAAAATAGAATATCTCGAAAACGGATTAACTTTGAGCATCAGATCATAACCACATGAATCAGAAATTACCTAAATAAGAATGTCCTGAAGTGTCTAGGGTGACTTTCTCGGTAACCCTGTATATTTTAGCCTGACATCCCAATAAGTCCGTGTTATAAAGGGTGGTTAAATTTCAAGGGCCGATGTTGAATGTGAATCACACCTAAACGTGAAACATTTTTATGCATTTCATTTGACATTTTTCAATTTCAGACTAACTCAATTTGAATCAGGGAAAGATACACAATCGAGCAACGCGTTAAAGGTATTCAGGCTTATTATGAAAACGGGCGTTTGAAGAAAATCATCTTCAATGATGTACATTTTCTCCTCAGTGGATTCGTCAATAAGCAGAATTGCCGCATTTGGGCGAATGATAGTCCAAGAGTGATTGCCGAAAAGCCAATGCACCTATAAAGAGTGACTGTTTGGTGCGGTTTATGGGCCGGCGGCAGCATTGGGCCGTATTTTTTCCAAAATGAGGCCGGTCAGGCAGTTACTGTGAATAGTGTTCGCTATCGTGAGATGATAACGAACTTTTTATGGCCCGAATTGGAAGATATGGATGTGGACGATATGTGGTTTCAACAGAACGGTGCCACTTGCCCGAAAAATTTGATGGCCGAATAATCTCACGTCGCGGCGATGTCAATTGGCCACCAAGATCATGTGAATTGACACCGTTGGACTTTTTTCTTTGGGGTTATTTGGAAGAAAAGGTGTACGTCGATAAGCCAGCAACAATTCAGTAGTTAGAGGATGAGATAATTCGGCATATTAACGGCATAGAACCTCAATTATGCCTCAGCGTCATCGAAAATTTGGACCATCGGATATATTATATTATAGATGTGACACCGTACGTAATTGAGCCATACCAATATTAGCATAATCAAGAGAAATGGCAATAATTTAAAAAAATATTGTATTTTATTTAAAATCAATACCGGCCCTTGAAACTTAACCACCCTTTATATAAATACAAACTGGTTATGCCCCTAATGAAACACCTTTTACATACACACATTCCGCCTACACCTTCGACAATATATACGCAAGCACTTCCTTTATTGCCGATGAAACCTCACTTTCCTCTACACAGCCACGCCCCGCTTATTTAGCCTCAATTTCAACCGAAACAACCGTTTTATTGCTCATTAAAGCCCCGGAACTATATTTGGTCGGTCATTAAAGCGTTAAGTTTGTGTTTAAACTTTGACCCACAACCGCTGCTCAACCACTGCCCAATTTTATTACGAATCATGCACAACAAAAACAATGAAACCACCAAAGACGCAAGTAGTAAATCGTAAAAGGCGAATCGTAAATCGCCAATCACTTTTCGGTTGTTCGTTTGCTTGTTTACTAAATAAAAATGTCTAAAATGGTAACTCACGTTTTTGGTGTTTGTGGCAGACGCGTTGAATTCGCCGTGTCGACACCTTTGATGTATGTCTGCCGTGGTGGCGTCGCGCGTTCCGCGTTGCCATGCGCCGCAAGAGCAGCGACTTGGTTTGACTGGCGCTGAAGGAGTGGTTGATTGTTATGATTCGTCACAGCATCGTTTGGCGCGGAATCTATTGATGACGTCGTCTGACGTGCATCGCCGGCGTGACGATGAGTGTTCACGCTGGCTGCCGTAGTAGACGTCACCGATGGCGACAATAAAGCTGTTGATGATAGAATTGCCGGCGCATGTGTTGCCTTAGTTGTGGTGCTCGTGCGCGTTGCATTAGCGCTGGCATTTTGTTGTTTGTTATTGTTTTTGTAGGCCACACGCTTTATTTGGCGATTGTCAATTTGTTTGTATGTCTTGCTCGCATCAACACTCCTACCGACCGCCGTCGCCGCATTGCTGGTCTGCGAGTTTTGCGTCCCTGTGGCGCTGAGAAAACTACGATTTTGGCGCACATTTGGCGATACGCTCCTATCGGCGGTGCGCGCCAGCCGCGCTGTTGTAGGTGCTGTTCCGGCATTGTTTTTGGAGTCGAGCGCTGAACGGCGCGCTGTTTGCTTGAGTGTTGGTTGTTTGGTCACGAGCAGCGCTACTGGTTTAGTTGTAGTTCTGGCCGTTGTAGTTGTAGCTGTTGATGTTCTTGTTGTTGGATGCGTCATCACTGTGGTGGGCCGCGGTGTGCGCATAAGACGTGGTGCACGCAACGATGGTGGCTGTTGTGTTGTTGTCGATGTGGTTCGTTTATTGATGGGCGCGGAAGTTGACTTATCCACCTCCGCTGGCGTAGCCATTGTGCCTGGCCGCAATGCGTCAGCGGGCGCGTGTTGTGATATTAGCAACAACAGCGACAGCAGCGGAAGTAGTGCAGTGAAATGCAAGGTCAACGACTTCATCTGAAAATAGAGAGAAAAAAAAAACGAAAAAGGGTAAATGAAATGGTAGAGCAATGGATATTTAATAATATAAACTAATTGTATTAGGGGCTTAATTTTCTGTAAATAGCTTTTTGTGTATGTGAATGTGTACGCGCATATTTTATGCCATGCAATTTATTTAACACTAATTAAATGCACCTCTGCAACAAATCGCTGCCAGTAACAACTACCTACTTTACGCGCGTGTTAACCCAACTCCTGTAGCAACAACAATATCCATGGGCCATCCCACTTGCCCATCTACCAGCACACAATTTTTTGCTCAGCTCCTACTGGTATGGATCGTGCAACGCGTCGTAGCGATTTATGGTAATTAGCGGTAATGGATTTCACTATCTAACACATCATGCAACTACTTGGAAATGCACAGCCGCAGTGCAAGTGTTGTTGCGGCAGTGTGGGTTACTTTGTAAATTTGTTTGTTGTTGTTTGCCTCAGACAAGCAGCGCTCTATGGCTGTCTGCTCGTGCGGCGGCTCATCTCTTGCACTCAGCTGCAACTTTTAGTAAAATGTGGCTGGTCGTTTATGTGTATGTATATGTGTGTGTGTGGCACGTGCTGCATAAATTTTAACGTCTCAGTTTATTACCCATTTTTGTTTATTACTTTCCAAATTGTGTGGAAGTGAATTTATTTTGTTTAATGCCGGGAAAAATTATAGGCTTTTCAATAATGAAGTTACGAAAAGCGTCGATGGCGTGCAGGCCAACATTTTGTTGTGATGTTCAAGTAGTTTTTAAATGACGCCACAACAACATCCCTATACTTAAATATATATTAATTTGAAACTTTCAGGGGTTACTGAGTGTAGTCAAAGACATTAATGAATAAAATAAGAAAATATTGAGGCGGAGTTTTTCATAAATGACAAAAAAAAATTTGTTTTCACAAAATATTGAGCAAACACCCTATGTCTTGTTTGAGGAACTAAAACAAAATTACAAAAAAAAAATTATATAAAAAATAAATAAAAATAATTAAAAGAAAAATTTTATAGAATGTTTGAAAAAAAATTTTTTCAAATTTAATTTTTTTTTTTTTATTAACGCATCTTAAAGTATAAGCAGAATAACGTTTAGAAATTACAACTAGTACAACGAAATAAAGATACTAACGAGCAATTTTTATTGAACATATATATTAAAAAAGGAAAAAGCTAAGATGCCCCAATATTCATAAATTCATTATAAATGTATAAATATATAAGGTACAGCTGCTACTGGGTGCCCATCTGGTCTAAAACTGTTTTACGCTTGAGCCGCCAACGATGAGGATTTGGCTGAAGCAAAGCCAATGCTTCAGCGTTGACATGTGTACTTAAACGTTGTCTGTGAGCCATGGCGTACTTTTTCGCCACGTCAGTGATGGGTAAGATACCAAGATCACGATGGAGGTCGACATTTCTCACATAGTATGGAGCATTGACGATGTTGCGCAACAAAAATTTAATAATTTTTTTTTTCAAAATTTAAAACTAAAAAATTATTACAAAAAAAATTTTTTTTCTAAATTTCAAAAAAAAATGAAACAACAAATTTTTAAATATTTTAAAAAATTTAAAAAAAATTTTGTGATAAAATTTTTAAAAAATTTGTAATAAAATTTAAACAATGTATAAATATAATAAATTTTTCTTTTCAAGTTAAGTAAAATTTAAAAAAAAAAAAAAAAAAATTTTAACAACATTTTTTGAAATTATAAAACAAATTTTGGATTTTAATATTAAATTTTTTTTTAAATATTAATAGACTTTTTTTGAAATTTTTTAAACCACAGTTTTTGGTTAAAATTTTTTTGCGAAACATTTTTGTTCTTTTGTCATTTATAGAAAGCATCCCCCCAAATTTAATTTTGTTTTTTAATATGTTTTCAAAAGAAAAATTTTATGAAATGTTTCAAAAAATGTGTTTTAAATTTATCAAAGTTGTTTTAAATTTAATAAAACACTTTTTTCAAAATTTAAAAATTAAAAAATTATTACAAAAAATAGTTAATTTAAATTTGAAAAAAAAATTCAACAAAAAATTGTTTAACTTTTTAAAAAATTTAATTTAATTAAAAAAAATTTAAACAAATTTTATAATAACATTTTTTCCAAATTTTGGTTTTTAATATTAAATTTTTCTTAGATATTAATACAATGTTTTTGAAATTTTTTAAACTGCAGGTTTTTGCTAAAACTTTGTGGGAATCAGTTTTTCATAGAAGTCCTTTATAGAATGCATCCACTCCAACTTAATTTTGTTTTAGTATGTTTTTAAAAGAAAAATTTTATAAAATGTTTTAAACAAAAATTGTTTTAAATTTAATACAATTTTTTTTTTCAAATATGTGAAATTAAAAAATTATTAAAGGAAAAGGGGTTTTTCTAAATTTGAAGAAAAAAGCTTAAACAAAAAGTTTCTAAACTTTTTAAAAATTTAGTGTAATTAAAACAATTTTAAATAAATTTTACAATACAACTGTTTTTTCAGTTTAAGTTAAATTTACAAAAAAATAAAACAAAGTCTTTTTTGATAACTGTTTTTCACTATAAAACAAATTTTGTTTTTTAATATTAATTTTTATAAATATTAATAAAATATTTTTTTTTAATTTTTTAAACCACAGTTTGTTTTTGTTAAACAGTTTTGGGTAACAGTTTATTTTTTGTCATTTATAGAAAGCATCCCTCCCGAATTTAATTTTGTTTTCTAATATGTTTAAAAACAAAACATTTATAAAATGTTTGAAAAAAATTCTTTTAAATTAAATAAATTTTGTTTTTTCGAAAATTTTAAATTGAAAAATTATTACAACAAAAGTTTTTTTCTACATTTGAAAAAAAAATTAAACAAAAAGTTTTTAAACTTTTTAAAAATTTAATTTAATTAAAAAACAGTTTAAACGAATTTTTTAATAAAACATTTTTTTCCAAATTAGGGTAAGTTTTTAAAAAATTAAAAAAAAGAAATTTAATAACTTCTTTTTCTTTCTTTCTTCTTTAAAATAATTTCTTTTTAATATTAAATTTTTTTTTAAATATTAATCAAAATTTATTGAATTTTTTTTAAACACAGAGTTTTGTTAAAAATTGTTGGGAAAAGTGTTCATTGTTTGTTCATATATGGAGGGCATTCCCCTCGATTGTAATTTGGAAAAAAAAAAATTAAAAACAAAGTTTTTTGAAAAAAACATTTTAAAATTTATTTAAAAAGCTTTTGATAATATTTTTTTTCGTTTAGTTTTTTTTTTTGTTATCTAAAATTGTATAATTTTTTAAATTTTTTTTTTAATTTTCAAAAACAATTTCTTTGTTTTTAATTTTTTTTTTATTTGGAATTGTTTTTTAGAAGTATATTTGATAGCAACCGAAGATATTTAGCTTTAAAGCCAAACCAAAATTTCCAGGATTGAGGAAATCTCAAAATTGTTGAATTTGTTTAAGACTTTCTTCAGCTCAATTCTTGTTATATTCAAGCCTGCAACATATTAAATTTTGATTAGTTAAAAACCTTGTTCAAAATACATAGATCGCTTGACACGAAATCGCTCAATAGAATAGTTGACGCCGTAACCGATCGTATTTGTCCAGACTCTACAAGGCAAGAAGTTTGGTACGAGTGAATTGTGTTTAGTCCGCAGGTTTTGAAGAGCCCGAGCTTTGCTGACATTCATTATCTATGAAGACACATTGCTCTTAGACGCTAGACAGGCGCTCAAAGACGCTACTTAATCGGTCACGGAAAAACGCCTCTATGTTAGTTGCTTTGATCAAGGGCCCACATCAAGAACTCCCAGGTTGACGTGCTCAAAGATTGAACGGACCTTACTTCGACTATTGCAGGAGCTGCATGAATGAGGAGAATGAAGAGTCTGTCAGACATCTTCTCTGTCACTGCACTGCGTGGTATGCCACTAGGTTTAGATAGTTTGTCTCATCGCTCTTGAATGATACTGAGAAGCTTAGGGATATACATAAGTGTCAGCCTCAGACCTCAGATCAATGGGCTTGCACTTAAAATGCACAAAATGGTTTAATGAGACGTAGCAGGTAAACTGCTACTGTGGTATCTTAATTGATTGGCAACGATCTAAGTGAGTTGGTTTAATGATCGACTGCCACTTTTACCTACTTAACATTGCTCCCACTTAAGGATACTATTCAAATGAAATTTCGGAAGATATTTTCGAACCTGAACTTTCATTTAGTAGTAAAATTACCATTTAGTCATACTTTGTAATTTACTTCATTGGATAAAAGACTTCTAATTGCAGAAAATGCGATAAAATGGGGCACAAATATGTATCAAGAGCAGCAGCCACTTAACAAAAAATGTGAAGGCTCAGATAAAGATGGAAATCTCATCAAATCACTCAAAATCTTGTTTTTTGTTTAGTAAAAGAGTTATTCAAACATGAAATTGGATCATTTCAACCATAAAACGAGATTATGAGTAAGTAAGTATGAATAAAAGACGAATTGGACCATGAATAAAATTTTTTGAAGTGCCACCAATAAAGCCATATCCGCTCGTTTCCAAGACAGTCGGCTCTTCGTTATCGGAACGACCCTATCATGTATGGGGAATGATTATTCTACAACAATAATAATAACAACAGCAGCAACATCAACAATATTCTTCCAAAAGACGAAAATAATCTGCTTAGAAGTCTCCTTCACCTTTCAGTGCAAGGCTAATCGAAATTGGTTAATCTGTTCTAGAGATTAGCGCATTTAAACATACACACAAAGGCCGACAAACTTTTTAAAAATGGTCTTACTCCACTCTGTTGCACTTCCTACATAATCCACTACCTCTACCACTACTACAACAATGATAATAATACTTTTTGATATTTGCAATGTACAGTCCCGACTCTCCCACAGTTTTATTTTATTGTAGATTCGATTTATTTCTGTTGTCGACATTAGGACCAATTTTGAATATCAAATTTCTTTTGCTAGAAATACAATTCCCATTCTACAAAGTATCAGATTTGACCAATAACCAAATTTGTATCAATTCTAGAGATCTAAAAAATGCATTTCAGTTAAAACTTAAGCGAAACTTGAGGCGAAATGTGTACCAAGCCACAATTTCCAAGCTAAGCAATGAGGCAACAACCCAGTGACCACACAAATAAAAATATAATTTGATTGTTCCGATAAAATTAAAAAATTAAAAAAATTGCAACAAAAAAATAAAATTAAATAGAAGGAGGTTGGAATAAAGCAAACCTAACGTAATGTCGAAGCTAAGTATATAAGTATACCGGGTGTTTTTTAAGAGCGTGAGAGCTTAAAATAATAATACAAATCAGAAATTTGTTTGCAATGATTTTTTTTATTATAATTTGGTAGATAATTTCAATGCATTTATTTTTTAAATGTGAGTTGTATTGTTCAGAATACAGCTGCACTTTACACTGACGGCTCCAAGATGGACGATGTCGCCTTTGGCCATGCTAGGAAGTTGGGGTGGCCGTACAGCGATTAATGGAATTAAGAAGAATCTAAGGAAACAGTGTTTCCATAGCTGTGTGTGTACTCAAGTCTGGGCGTTCTTCATACAATGCCCCTGTTCACTCTGCTCGGAAGCATAGGGCCTCAACAAGACTCTTTCATCGTACACGATTCTGGGCTGTTGTTTTTGCGCCGTCCCAGGTGATCTGCTAGCTTCCCCAAGTTATATTTGGCCGACCGCCACCTCTGCTCCCTTGCGAGTTCCAGTTCAGTGCCATTCTTGTGGGATGCTATCTAGTGGTTTTCTAAGCGTGTGAGATATCCCACATCACTTTCTGCGTTGATCTCCACAGCTCATCATTGCTGATGGTGTTCGGCCAGAATATTCCACAGATGATGTGGAGACATTTGTTGACGAAAGATTGTAGCCTCTGTGTGATGACGTTAGCGGCCAGGCATGTTTCACTACCGTACAACAATACTGAGCTCACACAAGAGCTGAATATACGCAGTTTAGTGCGAC
This sequence comes from Anastrepha ludens, assembly GCF_028408465.1. Lineage (NCBI taxonomy): Eukaryota > Metazoa > Arthropoda > Insecta > Diptera > Tephritidae > Anastrepha > Anastrepha ludens. Next base: position 13,391,805 of record NC_071499.1, read on the forward strand.
TGGAGATTTGCGAACTCGTCTATACTAAATACATTCGTCCGAACGCCGCCCTTGCTTTGTTCAGCCGTCATTTAACATCTTCATCTGCTCCACCGTCTGTCGTCATAGTATAGCCGATGTAGCAGATGCTTCGACAAATTCCGTCAGGCACCCGTCAACTATCACATGGCTTTGTGGCTGACTTTCTCTGACCCTGGCTTTATTGTGGTTGACTCCCATAGTCTTTGTCTCAGCGAAGTTAACCTCCAGTCCAACAGTGCGTGCCAACGTGACTAGTCTGTCCGCATTCGCTTGCATGCCAGTGAGTTTGTAAGAGAGGAGGCAGATGTCATCGGCGAGGAGGCGAAGTTCAGGTCCTCGAGGTGTCTGGTGAAATCCCATACGATACCTTTTTTATGCAGGGCCAATCGGCTCATAATATCGTCTAGGACAACTGGGGATAACCTCGTCTTACGCCTGCGTTGGTGATGAATGGGCTTTGTTGAGGCAGATTATCTTAGCGGGAACTCCCTTTCTACTCCTTTTCTACTTGCCAACCCTTTTTTTTGGTCGGGACTAACTAGAAAGTGCATCACTCAGACACAATTAAATCCATGGTACTTCACTCGGATTCCCTTTTTAATTTTCTTTAAATCTACTCGACCTCCGACGAAATCTGAGTAGATCTTGTGGTGCCAAGGAGCCAAGGTGGTCGCTTCTTAGCACATCAGTGCCAAAGACCTCAAGCCTTATTCGAGCAAAGGCTGGGCAGACGCACAGGTTTTGGTCAACATATTAGAGTGCACTGTCTGAGATGTCCACCTTTTCCATATGCTTTGCCCATAGAAAGTGGCCAGCCATCAGTCCAACTAGCTGCTATAGTCCCCTCTGCTTAGTGACAGTAGGAACTGCGAGAATCAGTCGGACATGACAGGTAACATCAGTTTTGTCCATCTGTAGCCTCTCTCAGCCTGCCAAGCTCGCACCGTGGTTTTGATGGCTGCAGAACGGGTTCCGGGCCAAAAAAGTTGGCCTCAGAGCCCAGTCTGGCTAAGGCTCGTTACCCGCGATAACCACGTGTCCCGGGACTTATGTTAGCATCAGGCTATTATGTCTACCGACATAGTTCAACCTGGATTTAAAGGTTTCAAATACCCTTGAAGAGGTTGGGGGGCTGTCTAAGGCCATGAGCGCCGCTTGGCTGTCGGTGCGGACACATACAGATCTGCCCCTCCATCTGTTTGCCACAACAAAATTCATAGCTTTTTGAATCTCCGCTTGAAACACAGATGCATGCATTCCAAACCAAACCTTACTGAACAGAAATGTCAAAACAGTTTACCATTTTGAGTTGTCAAACCATAGACAACATCAAGACGCACTCCACAAATAGGAGCAGACGCTCGACCAAATACCTAACAGACGCGCTAATTATTTTTTTATTAAAAAAAACCACCCGATACAACACGCCATTTCTCGGTACATATTTTTATATTCAAAGCACTTTTGTTGATAATAATTTTTGGAGAATATTTTTCTTGTTCATTTTCTGATTTTTGTTTTGTTTTTGTGGATTGAGTATGGATGCATTTGTAGCACAGTGGCAATGCGGTGGCTCGACTGCAGGCAAATTAAAGCAGCAAAGTTCAGTGCAATGCTTGCCACAATAAGCGGCATGCAACAACCAGCTTGAATGCAATTAATTAGATCGAAGATTTTAATTTTTTTCTTAGCTGCATTTTAAACCAGTTTTCAGTAACTGCAAAATTTTTCGCTGATAGCTTGTTGTTGGCGCTCTTGGCTGTCTGTAGTTGCAATTTCAGTGCACCGCTTCACCGTTCAGGTGCCTGTATGTAGCAGCAACAAATACCAATAGCAGCCACAATGAATGCTAACAGAAGCGTATGTGTGTGTGTGTGTGTGTGCAGTGTTCATTGGCCTAATGGCCTGCATAACGGCAACATAGGTAATAAAGCAGCAACAACATTTTTAATCTGATTTAGCTAAATTTTGGAAAAAATAATACGAAATTTTTTATTGCTTGAATTTTTTGCTTGTATTTTTGCTTAGTTATTTATTTTGTTTTTTTTGTTTGTTTTTTTGTTCTTCGTTACAGCTATTCGGCTGTCAATCATGTCACCTGCAACAGTGCGCAACAGCCAATTCGCTAAATTGCCAATTTTACTGCCATTTGCAGCAACAGGGAATGCACGTGCCCCAAAATTCGAAATAGAATCAGCAAAGCCGCAGTCTCTAAAGAATCTTGTGAATGCCCCACAATGAAGTTGTTAACCACAGTGAAACATGACATTTGCGATTTATGTCGTCGCATGGACGTATACACAACAAAGCAACTAACAATTAATAAATAAAAAATAAATAATTGGCGCGTACACTTCTGTTAGGTGTTTGGCCGAGCTCCTCCTCCTATTTGTGGTGTGCGTCTTGATGTTGTTCCACAAATGGAGGGACCTACAGTTTCAAGCCGACTCCGAACGGCAGATATTTTTATGAGGAGCTTTTTCATGGCAGAAATACACTCGGAGGTTTGCCATTGCCTGCCGAGGGGCGACCGCTATTAGAAAAATGTTTTTATTAATTTTGCCTTCACCGAGATTCGAACTAACGACCTCTCGGTGAATTCCGAATGGTAATCACGCACCAACCCATTCGGCTACGGCGGCTAACAATTACAACAACCAAAAACCATACACAGAAGCGCAAGCTCAGTCATCGCGCGGCACAACTTTCAATTGCGGCTGCTCACTCGGAGGCTGCTCAAGTTTGCTACCAAAATTGGCTGAAACGTCATTGAGTAGCGCGTGCAGACGCTTACAACTCCATCTACTCGTTGGCGGTTAGCTTACTTTATTTACTTTACAATTTTATTATATTATTTCCTCTTAAATGCAGCCGATTGTAATTCATCCGCTTGGGTTTTTTGGCGGTCAAGCAGACGGAAGCTCTGAAGACGGTCTGTGTCGGCTGCAGTCAGCATTGCCGAGAATGCTTTGGGGATGACTTGGCAACTTGGCAATACCAGTATTACCTGCATTAGCAGACAAATGAATATACACACAGGCACAGCAATGTTTATTCAATTCAGCCGTTGCGCTTATTGTAGCAGGCAGTTCATTTTGAACGCTTTTTCCGGCGGCCGATCTGCAGTCCAAGTTCAATGGCGTCGCTACGTCGTGAAGCCGCCAGTATAGGAAGCATAGATTTAAAGTGGCTTATTTTTAGTTGGTGTTGTAATTTTTTTTTCGTTTTTTGAAAATAAGAAGCGTGACTTGCGGCAAAACTCATTAAGACCTGAAGCCTGCAGTTAACGCTGGTGTTGAAAAAAGATGAGTTGGCTGCAATTTATTTTGGCCTAATTTGTGTTCATTACTTTATTTGATCACTTTTCAAGGTGGCAACAAATTTTCAAGTGCATTTAAAGATTGTTAAGTGTTAATTAAGAAAATTTTATTGGAACTAAAAATATTGGTAGGATTGCTTTAATGGCGAAGGGTGTTTTTTGAAGGATGTAAGAGTGGTGAAAGACCAAAATGCAGGAAAAGTTGTTTCTAATAGCGGTCGCCCCTCGGCAAGCAATGGCAAACCTCCGAGTGTATTTCTGCCATTAAAAGGCTCCTCATAAAAATATCTGCCGTTCGGAATCGGCTTGAAACTGTTGGTCCCTCCATTTGTGGAACAACATCAAGACGCACACCACAAATAGGAGGAAGAGCTCGGCCAAACACCCAAAAAGGGTGTACGCGCCAATTATATACATATATTGTATATAATAATATAATAAAAAAATAAATAAATAACTGGCGCGCATACTTCTGCTAGGTGTTTGGCCGAGCTCATCTTCAATAATTAAATAATGAATTCAAATAAAAATTCTTTCAAAGCTCTGCTTCTTTGTGAATAATGTCAAAAATCCCCAGAATTTCTTCGAGACACAGCGCCAATTTATATTTTTTTCGCGGACCTAGTGATGCAGATGTATGGGCAAGAAAGGCATCGAAGTGGCATTCAACCAAAGGAGTACAAGCGTTCAAGCTCAGTTGGATAATGTGTTTTTCCAAGCTACAGCTAAAGCTACTAGCAGTAGGTGAACTAATCTAGAAGATTGCAGAGTATTGCGTTTGTTTTCATCATTACTCGCTGAACGCAAAACAAGGACTCTAAAATTTAAAAAATTTCTTCAAAGTGAATATATGGTCTGTTCCAATTATCGCAGGATTAGTCTTCTAAATATCGCGTAAAAGGTTCTAGCGAGCGTATTACGTGAAAGTCTGAAGCCAAACATTCAACCAATTGATTGGACCTTATCAGTGTGGCTTTAGACCGGGAAAGTCTCCCATTGACCAAATATTCACAATACGCCAAATCTTGAAAAAGACCCATGAACGGAGAATCGATGGTGTATATCTTTTCGACGACTTCAAAGCTGCATTCTACAGTACGAAACGGAGTTTCCAATATGCCTCGAAATCTGAATTTGGTATCCCCGCAAAACTAATTCGGCTATGCAAGATGACATTGCTCAACACCAGCAGCGCCGTCAGAATTGCGAAGGATCTCTCCGAGCCGTTTGATACCGTTGATTGTCGTGTGACTTCTTTAACCTGATGCTGGAATGGATGTGTGAGCCGCTGAACTTTAGCGCTCAGGCACAATTTTTTTGGCATCATCAGCCTTAACAACCGCGCTGTTAGTTCTGCCTTTTCCAAACTGCATAAAGAAGCTAAGCGAATGGATCTGGATCCGCAGAATCTCTCTTGTCTACAAGTGCTACTTTGGACTAAGTAGGCAACTGAGTAGCAAAGTCCCCTCTCGACGAACAAAACTAGCACTAACACAAATAAGTACCCGTGTTAGACATGAAGGTTATTTTTTAACCCCTCCAAAATATAGTATTTGTTTTACTCTCCAAGATACGCTTCTGTCTTGGTGATGACCTCCTCGTTTGAACTAAATTTGTTTCCCGCAAGCCATTTCTTCATGTAAGGGAACAAACAAGAAAAAGTTGAAGGAAGGCAGATCGTTTGAGTACGGAGATGAATGTGCTGGCGCGTTATCGTGGTGAAACTGCATCTTCTTTTTCGCCAAAAGCGGCATTGTCCCCTTAAAGTTTTTGTGAAAGCGGTCCAAAAACTCGCTGTAATATTGTCAGTGGTCGTTTTTTCTTTCTTTTTCTATAAAATCCATGGGGAGGACGCTGTTCGCATCCCAAAAACTCGTCGCCATGATCTTTCCGGCCGATGGGACTGTCGTCGTCTTCTTTGGAGCAGGTTCAGCGGATGTCCGCCCACGTTTAAATTCCTTCAACCAATATTTAACTGTGGTCATAGATGACGCAGCGTCCGCATAGACAGCATCCAACTTTGCTTTTACCTTCTCGCATTTTTCCTATCCAAAAACAAAAAGTGAATTATCGAACTATAGCGAAAAGCACAAAACCCATCTTACGCCAAATCCAAACTAACTTATTAATCTGTCTGAAATTAGTTTTGCCTTCGTTTGATAGATGGGAGCACACGGTGCTAATACCAACTTCCCTCAAGAACGTCCTCTGTCAGCAAACGCGGGTGTTTATTGATACGCCTTTGTGCGTATGGAAAGTGAGTCCTTCTTCTGGAAGTTGTGTCGGTACTTTTTCTTTTACCCTCTTTCTTTAAGTTTTTTTATACGGTTGGGCCCATCTGATGCGTGTGTTCTAGGCTATCTTTTACTTTTTGAACAATGCTTCGAGAGGATTTCAAACAACAACGAGAGAGTGAGGATTTCTAGCATACGCTGCCACCTAGCTGAAAGGGTTTTTAAGGGGGTAGTATGGTTAATTCGGTGTAAAACAAGCATATTTTTCGAAATTTTTTTTGTCGACACGGTTGATTTATTCAAAATTTTAAAATTACTTCATTATAAAGTCATATTTAAAGAATATTGTGTGAAATTTTCATTGATTTTTATGAAGAAATGAGTTGGTGGCAGCGAATCTTCGCGGACGTCTCATAAAAAAGTTTTATTGCGGTGTACCTCAGAACTCATTACTGGATCAACTAAAATCAAAAAACCAAATTGATTTCATCAGCTAATAAAGTTTCGCAGGTAACAACGTCGAATTTTTTTTTTTTTTTTTTTTTAAATTTTTTAAAGCGCTTTGAAGTCAAAACACCGATTTTTCATAAAAAAAACTTGAAAACTTTGTTGTTTTAAAATATGACAAAATTTAAAAAAAAAAAAAACTCGACGTCATTACCTCGTGAATAAAGTAAAGAAACAAAAAAACCAAATTTGAAAAGAATCGGTGCAGTAGATATGAATCTACAGTGGACACCGACTGTAAAAAAGGCAAGTGTGAGAAAAACGCGTTTAAAGATTTGTGAAGATTTTTACAGCGTGAAATCCGGTTGGAGAGGTAGATACTTAATCCTTTGTGTCTTTGTCAATTTTACTCCAATGCACTTCAAACTTTCACACAATAATCTTAAGATGTTATAGAATAATTTAAAAAAAAAAAAAAAAAAAAAATGAAAAAAAAAAAATACCATACTACCCCCTTAACGGACAGAGTTAACACAGCGCCGTATTTCTTATCCCTGCCACACCATCTAATGCCCTCAATGGCTCTCTTATTAAGTCAAGCACGCATTTGATAACACAGTGCGACAATTTTCAAGTCATCGGCTCGGGCCCAAACCAAACCTATTGCAAATGAAAGCACTCATGTAGAATAGTAAAACCACAACTGGGTTTTGGTCTACCGAATCACATTTCTTTTTTAAGTGTATTAAAGTTTCGCAATATTCATCAAATGTCATATTAAATAATATGGTAAATCCAGTACAAATATTGATTTTTCTTAAATTCCGTCTTAGAAGACTTTTAGTAAAATTCCATGATACATTTTTTTGTAGAACATTTTAACTCATTGAATCCCAGCGTTATGTGACTATTTAACCCATTTTTTTAAAACTTGTTCAAAAGCCCCTCTTAAACTGGATATTAAAGGGTTAATATGTTCTACAAAATGATTCCTTGGAAAATTTCAGTAGGGCTGTCAATTGAATTGAGCACCTATGGGTTAAACGTACTTGAAAAAAATTTTACGAAAAAGTCCACATAAATATTGCTGATTACCTGTGTGTATACTCATAAATATATATTTATATGCATGTGTGTATGTATATGTTACCTATATATGTAAATTTGAATTATATATTATGTATATATGTATATACATATATATATGTATTTAGAAATGGGTACTTCCAAAAAAATGTCAACCTAGTAAAAAAATTTAAAATGCCTTATTTTCTTCTCCGACTTGATTAAGAAGCCGAAAAGTTCAAAGTATACAATAGCAAAATATTAAAAATGGGTCTTTATTTCAACCCCCCAAAAAATTGTTCGTAAAAATCAACCTTGTTTTTATTGAGCTTTTATTAGATTTTGCCAACTGTTTTCCGTGTTCACTTCTCTGTAGTGAGACAAGGTAATACTGCAATAACAACTCATAATTTATCTTACAACACCAGTAAAATGGAGAAAATATCTAAAAAAATGATGAGAGTCGAAATTATAATCTATTAAAATTTATTAGCATTGGTCTATGACTTCAGAAAGGAGCCAAAGAACAAGTATGATAGACGGCTTATCATTGTTGTGTCGTCCCATGTGATTACTTTTATTTATTTGTACATCTCAATATGTGAATAATAAAAATACACTCCCGTTTTTGAACTTAATATTAAAGAATGAAATAAAACAAAATAGATAAAATGTCTGCATACTGAGTTTTTCCATTTTCGCCAAATATATAACAACTAAGTTCTCGTTGTTTTTTTGGTGGAAATACAACTTTATTCTGAAAAAATGGTTACAAGCGAATCATTGAAAGTATTGCCCATCACTGGCTACTACTTTTTCCCATCTTTCTGGTAGATCTCGTATACCGTCGCGGTAAAACTGTTCACCTTTTGAGGCGAACCACGGATCAAGCCAATTTTTGATGTCTTCATATGAATGGAACTACTGGTCAACTAAACCATGTTCCATCGATCGGAAGAGGTGATAATCGGACAGCGCAATATCTGGGGAATATAGCGGGTAAAGTAGGATTTCCCATTTCAGTGTTTCCAGGTAGGTTTTAACGGCAACGGTTTGGCAACGTAAGGCCGAACGTTGTTATGCTGTAGATCATAATAAATAACACCAACTTGGTCCCACCAAATACATAGCATAACCTTCGCAGCGTGAATATTCGAACGAGGCGACGGCGTAAAAGAATTACCGGGTAGTCCTCATGACTTCCTTTTCTTTGGATTGCTGTAATAAACTCATTTTTCATCACCCGTCACGATGCGATGAAGAAAACTCGTCCTTTTTTGCTGTTGGAGCAGTTGATCACAGGCGAAAAATCGGCGTTCAACATGCCTTGGTTTTAACTCATAAGGAACCCATGCCCCTGTTTCTGAATCATTTCCAAAGCATGCAATCGCTTGGATATGGATTAGCGGGTAACTCCTACTACTGAAGCAAGCTCTTCTTGCGTTTGAAACGGATCCTCATTGAAGTGACGGAACCAATCTCGGCTCATTGTTTCACTTAAAGCAGCACCTCCATAAACTTTTTGTAGCTCTCGATGCACTTCAGCCGGCGTTTTTTTCGAATGAAAGGGGAAAATCAACACTTCCCGCAAATGACGATTTTTCGCCACAAAATCGGACATTTCACAAAACAAAATCATTAATGTGTCGACACAGTTTGTTTGCCATATGTCTAAGCTTGGTTTATGATGTTTAGGTTATGTTAGAATCGACTACCACACATTGCTGGCGGCATCTATGTATTGACAAACAGCGAGAACTTAGTTGCGCACTTAATAGAACTCTTTTCAAAAAAATCGTATATGTATCAAATAAGATGTGAGTGACTGTCGCCACCAGAAATACAACAGACGCCACCAGAAATACAAAATAACCATCGCAGTCTGTAAACGCTGATTATGACCAACAACTGATATCCTTTGAAACCTCCCATGCGGTGTAAAAATATTTCACCTACAAAAAGGTGTGCCGCCGAGTCTTTACTTATCTTACAGAAATAATAAAAATATATACGGCAGATACGTTTAAAATGTTTTCAGTTTATTGAGTTCCCAACCTAAACGTCTTAATTACACGTTTCAATATTGAATTTCAATTAAAACTTATCGCTAAATAAAATCAAATAATTGTTCAAGACAAGCCGCCACATATCGCCGCTGCGCCAGCTAAACAACAGAATAAATCAATATTGCACCTTCAAATTGCTTAGGTTGCATATGAAATTCTAGAATAAATGAAAAAGTGAATAGATATAAAATGCCTTTCTAATTAAAATCGGTGTTGGCAATTAATTGAAATTCTTAAAAAATTAATTAGACCAACTAAACCAACTAATTAGAATAACAATACAGATGTGAGTAGAATTCACACTGCGCACACACACCTGTACACTTACTGAGTGCCACCATAAGAAAATAGATTAATATACACACACACACACACATGCACATACTCATATGCAAGCTAACGGCAGTTGGGTGCTGCAATAATAAAATTGTTGCACAGTGGGTGTGTGACACACCCGCAGCTATGGAACTGCATGCAGCGCGAAAGAATAAATTTCAAATGCAAGTGAGTACAATGGCCGTCACTATCGATGGAAAAGCGCGCCAGCCAAGCCGGGCTGCATTAAGGCAGGTATCAAGTGATTTCCAAAAGCAGTCGCGAAATATTGCCATGGTTGTTGTTGTTTGCTTTTTTTTCACTGTTGCTGGCAGTTTACAAAGCGTGCGAGCGCTTACTAATGATACCGTTAGTGGCATTTTATAGCCACCACCATTAGGAGCAGCCGCAACGCCGCACCGCCGCTGTTGGTAACCGAGTGCAGTGGCCCACACCGTTACTTCTGGTTCTAGCCAAGTTGGTACGGTCAGTCACACGCCTGTGCGCGCCTCAACACCTTTAGTCAGCCGGTTTAGGCGGCTTACGAAAATAATTCGCCTACAACGCGAGTTGTTTTTCCACTTTTTCTTTCAACGTAATCGGAGTCTATAAGCAGTACTTTTTTTGTTTTTTGTTTTACTAATAAATTTTTTCAACTTCATTTTTCGTGTGTGCACTAATCAAATGCGAGTTCGTTGCTTTATTTATTTATTACAACATTTTTATGCTGATGCTTATGATTTTTTTTTTTGTTGTTTTTTGGTTTTTTGGTTTTTTGTTTTTGTTTTTTTTTTTTGTTTTTTGTTATTTTTGTTTTTGTCTCTAGCCGTTATTGCCTGCAGGGGCTAATTGGTTGAAAAGCGGTGGCAAATTCATACTAAAGCGCTTGAATGCATTTATGCGCCTGTATGTGTGTGTTTATGTGTCTTTTATTAGCGCGCGCATATTTTCAGCGGTCTGCCTTTTCTTTGTTATACTAAAATATATTTACGTGCATTTATGCATTTTCATTTTTGGCGTGGCGCGTTCAAAAATTGAGTGATTTACGTCTTTGTCCTTGATTTAAGTTAAGCATTTTTCTAGATAGTCGAATTCTTAAACGCTGAGTGCCGCCATATTCATTTCATATATGAAATTTGCATTGCGCTGGTGTCATTGTGGCACTTAATTGCGAACTCTGAACTTTGGTATTACTTTTTGGAATTAATGTAATTACACAAAATTAAAAAAAAAAAAAATCAGTATTTCTAATACATTCTACCTTTTTGTTTTGGGCGCAACATATAATTTTTGTCAGTATTATTGCTATTATCTACCTCAATTAAATATTAAAAAAAGTTCTCATATGCAGTTTTCTAAGTTTAAGAATTTAATCTCCACCTCATATTTTTTATTTATTTATTCATTTAAAATTTCTTTATTAGAAATATAATTATGAACAATTGTATTAGCTTACGCTAAGACTTTCGGCCTACGCCTCATATTTTATAACCAACTCGCGTCTGAATACTTATAGAAAAGCATGATTTAGGAGTAATTTTTGGTGCCACTTTTCAGTTTTTTAGTCTTTTAAATTTTGTCATCAACAAATTGTTTTCTACATCTGCCTTCAATCGGCATTTTGCTTCCGTTTTTACGGATCTATATACTTTAAAATCACTATTCACCTCGCATGTACGGTCCAAGCTGGAGTATGCCATTTTTATTTGGAGGCCATTCATCAGTGCCCCATCAGTAGACTTGAACGCATTCAAAAAAAATTGTTTCGTTTTGCACTTCGATCTTTTAATTTTTTTTCAGAACTATTTAATTCTTACTTATAACTAGCAGAATTAGAACGAAAAATGCTCTAAACGAAAATTTTTATAAATTGGGCAGTCGTCTATTGACTTGTTGGATGTTTTCGTGGTCACCCAAGTTACATACTGTACAGACGGTAGAAAGTACATTCTTAAAAGGACTCGCATTTAGGTTATAACGTAGCTAAAAACGTAGGTAGAAAAATCATCACCGAAATATTTAATATCTCTAAATGCTAAGTTAGCATACAAATCGTGTGATGCTGATTTAACGGCAGAGTCCAGAAAAGTCGAATTTTTTTCATTCTTAAAATTGCCTAAAAACGCACGTGTGAAGATTCAGAAGTAAAAAACATTAAGAAGCTCCATATTTAACTTTAGCGAGATATCCTTCAACTTTTTTACCCAATGAGCGCCGAGACGTGCAATCTCCTCAGCAAGGATGCGCGGAAGCGTGTGTCTTGGCAGAATAAAACACCGCAAGGGAAAGTATTGGGTTGGTAACTTAGTAATTGAGGATTCTTTTTAGAAAATCAGAGAAAATTTTTTCATGGAACTAAATAACTTTATTCTTTAATGTATTGCCCATTTTAATGAATAACCTTTTGCCATCTTTCCACGTTCATAAAACTTCTGGTTTTTATTAGCAAAAAACTGAATCAGGTACGATTTGACATCAACATCATTATTGAAATTTTACCATTCAAGGAGTTTTGTAAAGATCGAAACAAAAAATAATCAGATGCTGCGAGGGTCAGGGCTATATGGTTGCTGTGGCAAAACATCCCAACCTATAATTTTTGCCGAGTGGCCAAAGATGTGTGTAGCCTTGCATTGTCATGATGGAATAGAATACTTTTTTGATTTATCAATTCAGGCCGCTTTTCGTCAACTGCATTATTTAATTTCGTTAGTTGTTCAATGCAGACATCGGAATTGATCGTTCGGTTGGGTGGTAAGAGTTCAAAGTAGACAATTCCTTTGTAGTCCCACTAAACTGATAACAAAACCTTCTTTTAATGAATATCAGCTTTTGATGTTGTTTGAGATGGTTCACCTGGCCTGCTCCACGATCTTTTCCGCTTGGTATTGTTGTAAACAACCCATTTTACATCGCCAGTTATCAGTCGTTTTACAAATGGATAATTTTTAATAAGTTTCTTGAGTAAATCAGAGCTGTTAATGCGTGGTATGTTATATGAGTGGTATAAGTTATTTGTGAGTTTCAATGCAGGTATGTGACACATGACGCTTCTCTGCAGACTCACGTGTTGTACTGTGACGATCCGAATCGATTATTGCTTTGATTAGGGCATCATCAACTTCAACTGGATGACCAGAGCGTTTTTCATGTTTGAGTGAAAAATCACCACAATGAAATTTGGCAAACCAATTTTCACACTGCCGTTCTTTTAAGGCTTCGTCACCATAAGCAGCACATAACTTTTTACGAGCTTGCGATGCGGTTTTCCCTTTGTGGAAATAAAAAAGCAAAATATGACGAAAATGCTATTTTTGTTTTCCATCTTTCAACGAACGCCAAACGAAAACTACGCAACCGATTAAAAAACCTTTCTTTACTGATTGACAGCTGAATTTCCAACTGTCAAATAACAAAATGTGTTTTACATTTGTACTACATCTGAAAAACCTAAAAATTCAACTGAAGCCATCTATGAATGAAATCCGCAACTACTTAGTTGGCAACCCAATACATATGCACTCGGAGGGTGTGTAGATAATACGGAAGCAAATCTGTTTCGATGTAAATCATACAAATCGAAGTATTTGGCGGCAAAAAAAATTATTTTTTTATAAAGAAACGTGGAAGTTTCTCAACGGAGCCGTATTCGTTGACACCCCAAACTTGCGCCACATAAAACATGATCGACCTTGAGCACTCTTCATAAATGTTTAGTTTATTTGAAATGCAGATTCGAGGATTACACGGTGTGACAAAAAAAAAAAAAATTAAATATACTTTTATGGAGACCTAGCACAACTTGTAGGTATAGTAAAACTAAGAAACATGGTATAGGAGAAATTTCCAATACACCCCCAAAATCTCATTTTATGGCCATAAAACCGTTTTTCAGTAGGTTGATGTGAACAATCACTCCTAACTTCGCCAATTTCCATCCGATTTCGAATTTGTTTTTTTAGTTCGAAAGAACAAAAACAAGCCTTTTTGACAGTGTGTTGACAGTTTTTCTGAAATGACAACTGACGAGACTGTAGACGGAAGTATTTGGAATTTTTTTATTTTTTCTCTATTTTTTCAACTTTGACATCATTTTTACGATATTATCCGATATTGAGGATGTTTTTTAGTACACTACTGTTATAATATAGTAAATTTAATTCTGCGTCGAATGACTTATATTTCACTGTAATTGAATTAAAATTAATAGAGTTGTGTGAGTTTTAAGATTTTTTTTTTTTTTTTTTTTCTAATTTGGTATGTAGGTATTACTTACGCTAAATGGGAATAAGGACGTGTTTTGATGCGTTATTATAGATACATATATTAATATTTATTGGGGTATATATGTATACATAGGAGTACACTGTACTGCATACAACAGAACTGGTTAGAACTTACGAAAATATTTGACATATTATAGCACATTTTTTTTCAATAGAAATATGGAAAAGCTTTATAATAATGACCGTTTGCGTCCGTTTTATAAAAATAACAATCATTTGGTTTATGATAAGGGTGATGATGCCACATCCTCCGAGAATATTGAGAAATTCGACTTATCTGGCAACGTTTTGATTTATGTCTCTTGAATTTCAATGAAACAAACAATGAAACTTTGACGTTTTAATAAGGTTAAATTATAATAACAAACTTCTTTTGTTAATCAATGTACAGTGTGAACTTTGGTACACTTGGGAGCTTTTCCATATTTCTATTGAAAAAAAAAAGTCTATAATATGTCAGATATTTTCGTAAGTTCTAACCAGTTCTGTTGTATGCAGTACAGTGTACTCCTATGTATACATATATACCTCAATAAATATTATGTATCTATAATAACGCATCAAAACACGTCCTTATTCCCATTTAGCCTAAGTTATACCTACATACCAAATTAGAAAAAAAAAAAAAAAAATCTTAAAACTCACACAACTCTATTAATTTTAATTCAATTACAGTCAAATATAAGTCATTCGACGCAGAATTAAATTTACTATATTATAACAGTAGTGTACTAAAAAACATCCTCAATATCGGATAATATCGTAAAAATGATGTCAAAGTTGAAAAAATAGAGAAAAAATAAAAAAATTCCAAATACTTCCGTCTACAGTCTCGTCAGTTGTCATTTCAGAAAAACTGTCAACACACTGTCAAAAAGGCTTGTTTTTGTTCTTTCGAACTAAAAAAACAAATTCGAAATCGGATGGAAATTGGCGAAGTTAGGAGTGATTGTTCACATCAACCTACTGAAAAACGGTTTTATGGCAATAAAATGAGATTTTGGGGGTGTATTGGAAATTTCTCCTATACCATGTTTCTTAGTTTTACTATACCTACAAGTTGTGCTAGGTCTCTATAAAAGTATATTTTCACTGTCGCACAGTGTTATTAATATATTTAAACCAGGTTGTCTTAATAGCGGTTTTAGAATCAGCAAGCTTCACATTTAAGTGCTTCACATAAAACAGATTGTATTTAAGCAGCACGCGCAGATATTTACATTCGTTAACAATCTCGATATTATCGTCACCAAACTACCAATTATAAGAAGAAGGAATTCTGCAACACTTCTCTAAACACCATGCATTTCGACTTGGTCAAATTTACTTTGAGGTTTTATTTGATCAATCGTCGGCGTACATTAACAGCTTAATACGAAGATTAGTCACTTTAACTCCACCAGGTAGGAAATCGTTTAAATCATTTAAGTACGGAGAGAACAAAGTCGGGCTTAGCAGACAACCTTGTCTTATCCCCTTGACTTACGTAAAAAAGATTAGAAAGTTCGTAATTGAGTCAAATATGATTTGAAGAGTCTTCGTATAACAGTTTTAAGATTTCTATAATATGGGTAGAGAGGCCATAAGCTGCTAGTTTGTTAAAAAGCATACATAAGGCCCATGAAAAGTCAAAAAAGAAGACGAAGGGTTTCTTTTTTGATTTGAAATTCAAATGTACAATTGGCGGCGAGTTCAAAAGTTTAATTCTTGTAGAATGTCCCTTGCGAAAACCAGCATGAAATTCCGTAACAAATTTTTTTCAAATCAGTCCAAAAATTACTGCGTGCTAACAGAAGCCCTGAAGCGGCCTCGGTAGTCTAGCGTGCACTAGCCTGCCATCCCAGTTGTAGGTTCGAATCCCACGTAAAGCACGGACCTCGCACTTTTTCAAATTTACCCACTTTCCCTGTTTCTAAAAAACAAAAAATAAAACCCCAAAAACTTATCCTTCCCACCCTTACTCCCACACATTAATCAGCGCATTAATTGCATTGTGGCTGCTAAAACAAGCCAAAAACAAAGAAAATCACACAGTTATTGCATCAGTATCAGTGGCGCCAGCAAGAGGAGGCGGGCAGCCGCGGTAATAGCGCAGACACACCAAATTTAGCGAAGTCCTCAACCATCTGTGCGATCCTTCTGACAGAAAAATGTGAAACACAGATGGCGCTCAAAGCAGTAAGAAGGCGTTTTTCCTAAGCAACGACAGGTGGGCATTCCCACTATTTAGGACTGGTAGCGGCAGGCAATCACCTACGCTGTCAGAAATCAAAATAGATTAAGGCCCTATGCTTCTGAGAGGCGTGAACAAAGAAAAAAACACAGAAGCCAAGCTCTATTTTATATAGAGTGTCAAGCATAGAAAGCCTCACATAATTTTTCGCGAGACCAGGAGCACCCTTCAGTTCACCATGACGGAAGATGATGATTGAAGATGTTCGTAAACATCACGTAAACGTCACTCTAACTTCTTTTGGCTTCCGCTTAAAAAATACTTGAATTCTTGCCCAGCGCTTCCGAGTATCTATGTCTATGCAGTATCTATCTCCATTACCAAAACATCATTGAATCGAACGTATCGTTCCGTGCAGCTAAAACAGTTTTAAGGAAAAGTGATGTTAATGTATTCAAAGATACGATTCGACGGCGTTAACATGCAGAATACCACAAATTCCGGAGCAGATTGAAGTAATACTTGCGTGGTCTTGGGCAATTTCAGAATGGAATTGGGCAGACGTAATATTCATGGATGAATCTTACTTTCAGGCCTACGTCGGTCCTGATCTACTGCTGATAATCGACAACTGCAACGAAGAGTTAACATCTTCTTAAAATTCATGCTTGGAGCTACTACGCTGAAAAAGGATTTGGCCGTATATTTGTGTTTACCGACAATTGGAATGCGGTTTTGATGAATAAAATTTACCAAAAGTATCATTGCCAACAGATGCGAAGAAGTTTGGAAGAATTAGGGAACCTTTACAAGAGCACCAAATCTAAAATAGTATAGAGTGGAAATAGAAAAACGGGATTGAAATGTTGGATTGGCCTTCACAGTCGCCGCATGCGAAACTTATTGAAAATGTTTGGGCAGTAGTTAAGCAAAAACTAAGAAAAATAAACACGAACGGTCAAACAGTTTTCAATGCAAATTCGACTGATTTGGAGCCAATTACTATGCAGAAATTAACATAAAATATGGCCCGTTGGAAGGAAAAAACGTATGGTCGATCCAGTCTACCTCTGAGAGGGCTGATTATATCGTCCCCACAGAGACTCTTAACAGGAATTTTTCCACTCTCTTTCCGTCTTGGGAGAAATGGAGTAAGGGACTTCTACTAAACGCTACTTCGACACAACAGTCTAAACAGATGGTTCAAAATGGGCTGTGCTATTGGAGTTGGTATATATTCTCATAGACTTAAAATTGAGAAATTTGTACGTCTTCCTAATACCTGCAGTGTCTTCCAAGCGGAGGTACTCGCAATAGAGGAAGCTACTAATCGCATACTTCTCTTTTGAGGCAATGTTGCAATTCTTTCCAAGCTACATTCCAGGCACTGGATTCGACTACAACAAACTCTAAACTGGTGGAACAAAGCAGAAATAGGAACACTGAGTGAGACAAAAAACGGGCGAATTGGGCAGCGGGCAAGATGCAGATCCGCCATGAGTAGTATTCTTGCAGAATCGGTACTCACACCACTGGGTGCAACCAACAATGCAATTTCCCTGGATTGTAGATGGAGAAACCAGACAGCATGCAAAGTTAGCAGAACGTTATGGTCCACCTACAACCACATATAAACGCCAACCTTATGGTGGGAGAGAATGTCAATCTTTGGCGAACCACTGTTCGAGAGTCTCGAACAACCATCTGGCTTGGATGTCGACAATCTAATAGGGTTCTTAAACCGCACAGATTGTATAGTCATGCTGTAAAATAACCTTTCGGTGTTTTTTTTCTGTTGGGGCAGACTAGCAAGTACAGCACTCAGACACAATTCCTTTTTCAATTTTTTTTAAATCTACTCGACCTTCGAAGAAATCTGAGTAGATCTTGTGGTGCCAAAGAGGCAAGGTAGTCGCTTCTTAACACATCAGTGCCAAATACCTCAAGCCTGATTCGAGCGAAGGCGAGGCAGACGCACAGGAAATGGTCCGCTGTCCCATCCACACACTGTGCAGAGTGCACTGTCTGAGATGCCCACATTTTCTATGTGCTTTGCCCATAGAAAGTGGCCCGACATCAGTTTTGTCCACCTGCAGCCTCAATAATAACCCTTAAATAAGTGGGTAGCGAGGATGTGGCAACAAAATGGTGCGAAAGCGCTAGTTGGATTCTGGATTAATCAACAATTTAACCAACCAACCAACACCAACAGCAACGACGTGAGTGGAGATCAACGAATGAGGAACCCATTCACGAGAATGCCACTGGACTGGAAACTGCAAGGGAGTAGAGATCGCGGTCGGCCACAGAATACTTGGAGAAGGTTGATGTTGTGCGTGCCAACAGATGCCGACATCACATGGGACGGCGCACAAACGACAGCACAGAACCGTGCACGATGGAAGAGTCTTGTCGATGCCCTATATTCCCGAGCGGAGTGAAAAAGGAAAAAAAGTGCGTGTAGCGTAGTACACATAACAAAAGTGAAACTTTCAAGGCAGACAAAGAAAGAGGGAGAGACCCGAGAGAGAATGAGAGAGAGAGAGAGAACGACCCAAATTGGGGGACAACAGAATTCGTTTTAGAGGTATGGTTCCTTCGGCAAAGTTTCTTATTTTGATCCCTAGAATACGATTTTTACAGAGCAATGAGCGATTTTTAAATCGACCCGCCCTAACGCACACGCACTAGCCTGGAAACGGAATAAAGCGCCAAAATGTGGGCACCAAAAAAACGCCAAAAAAATTGGGACCCAAAAACGCCCCAAACAGTAGGTACCAAGGAAATATAACTGCAAAAAGTAGGCACCGAAAATATATTTCCTACAAGTTTGCACCAACAAACAAGCACCAAAAAGTAGGCAGTGTTATTTCCCACTAGAAATTAGCAACCACAAAGAAAAACTCAGGAAAAATAGCGAAAAGTGTATCTAAGATATATATATAGCTCTCTCTCTCTCCTTTTCCTCTATGTTGTATCTTTTTTCTCTCTCGCGGAACGAAAATGCCCAAAACGTTGCATGGCCTTGAAATTTTACTCTCCATTCTCACTCGTCCATCGACACCTAAGAAGTTTCACTTCAAAAAGTGCTTTAAGAACTGCCTTATAATGCTTTCAGCTGTGGCTTTTAATTATGTTACAAACCAAATAAATATTAAAATCTTAAACTTACTAAATTTATAGTTCTTGAATTAGCATCGCTTTGACCTTGCAACAAAGAAATTATTCTTCGTGCTTCGCTTAGTACAAGAAATGCATAAAATTAGCGCTAGATAAAAATCTATAACTCAACCACCAAATGAATCATAAGCTAAGATATACAATTAAATCAGATTTCAATGGCATAAATGAATGCAAAGTAAGAGTTGCATAAGCGATTACGTGCGCATAGTAGCAAATGTGTTAAACGCCAGACAAATGATTATTAAGTATCACTTTTAGCTATATAAAAAGTAGATCGATGGCTAGTAGAAATGCATTACTCACAGCTTTTGCACTTGAAATAATTGGCTGAGAACCAATTGGCGAACTACTTTGCATTTCCGTTTAGAGCGAATTATGTAACCGAGTTAGGGTGTGGACCGGTGCACTTTAAGCTGATTTTAAGTATTAACGTACCTTTATTTTACTGCCATTACAATTACAGTTATTCTAAATTATTACCGCAAACCAGTTGGGCAAGCCATGATTTTCAAATGACCTGGAGAATTTGCACAATCACCAACGGCGCTGACATAACCAATGAACCGGCGCACCAGCGGACCAGAGGGCCAACGGATCAGCGGACCAACCAGTGACAATTTGCTTAAATAAAAATCTAAAAGTGCTATTTATAATGAATAAGTTAAAGTGGCAGTCAAATTGAACTGTCATAAAGTGTCACCATTTGCCATTTACCGTTCGTGCCACGCGCAGAGCTAAAACTGTCAAAAGCGCCAACGAATTCGCTGCTCAAAGTAATGGCTTAAATTGAATTGTCGCTTTGGCTTTTTGCAAGTTGATTGGCTCACAATGCACTTGAATATGTTTTTGACAAAATTTAAAATTTTTTGGAAAAAAAATACAAATTACAAGAAAAATCTTGATTTGCTGCAAATGCAAGTCCAAAAGTATTTCGAATATTTCTGGCTGCTGTTATTTAAAATTCTAACCGCACAGCACAAGCTAATTAACGAAACTGACCGAACTAGTTTGGCTTTATGCAGTTTTTGTTAGAATTCTGGCTTTTAATTAAATTTTGTGCTGTTATGTTTTTTTTTTAATGTTTTTTATATATTTTTTTTAATATTTTTTTTTTCCATTCTTTCTTTTTTGAATATTTTTTTAAATTTTTTTTATTTTATTTTGATATTTGTCACTTTTTTGATTTCGTTTCAAAATGTGAACGACCACTTTCAACACGCTCTAATTAGCAAATTCTGCCTGAAAGGGGGCGTCGAGTTTCATTTATTTATTTAAAAAAAAAGTGGTAAATGCAAATTAGTCAAGAAACAATAAACCTTTTTATTAAAAAAAAACAAAAAAATGAGGCATGCATTTGCTTAAAAAATAGTATAATTTAATAATATCACAGTTAAACAATAGCAGTTATAAGCTGCATGCCACCAGCGGCTGAATCTACACTGGGAGTGGGTAAAATTTTGTGCGCAAAGAAAGTCCCAAAACGCAGCCATGCGGGAACTGCAAACGAACGCTTGACATTTTGGCACTTAAACGCCTGAAGACTGCACCATAAAACACGTGTGGAAAAGACAAAAACAAAGGCAAACAAAAAAAGCAATAACAACCACAAAAATACAACAATAAATCATAGCTTAGTTGTGCGTGTCTAATTTGCATTTCGTTTTGCTCACAGCTGGCACGCAGCGGTGCACCCACCCACACACCGGAACTGCAGTCAAGCTTCACTTACTTTTATTACATTTTACGCAAATATCATTTTGAGGCATTACAAGGCAGTTATCACAAATGACAAGAGAAATTTTTGTTTAATGTCGCGCACACCCCTACACTTACAAACACTTTTGCGTACACTTTCTCGTATAGATATGATTTTTAGTAAAATTATGCACTGCAGCTGAAGTGAGAATTGCAGATAAGAATCTTGAAAGTGTATGGAAACATTCAATGTAGGTGGGTAGGTATAGTGGTTGTCGTTTGACACACCTAGGCCTGCTGTATACCCACTGTGATACCACCGGGGCTGTCCCCTCTCCTCAGTCTACATTATCCTCATTGAACCATCCTGCGGCTTTGATATACCTATTATTATTATTATTATTATTATTATTATTATTATTATTATTATTAGAAGGCGTAATGCCCTGCGACCAGAGCTGATCTATTGTGAAAGGCCTATTTTGTAACCCTAGAGTTTTAGGCTTTGTAAAAATTTTAGCACAATTTGGGGTTTGTTGTTCCAAAGATTGCATGGAGATACTACGATACCACCAAGGTGATGAAGTCTCTGTCTGTCCAACGCAGGACATTCACAAAGCACATGTTCTGAACTTTCTATGTCCATTTCGCAAAAGCGGCAGACATTGGTCTCAGATAGACCAATATTATTTAGATGATACCTCAGGCTGCAGTGACCTGTAAGGTATCCTGTTAAAAGACGCAGATCTACTCTGTTTAGTGAGAGAAGTTTGTCAGATATTCCTTTGTTGGGACTTAGGAATAGTTTGGCTTGACGCTGACCGGCACAGTTTAGCTAGTGTGCGGCAAGTTTTCTTTCTTCCCATTTCCTAAGGAATTCATTAATGTGGCCTTTTGTGAGTCCACAGAAAGGCTCAGGACCAGTAAGTTGCATATTTGCTCCTTGTTTTGCAAGATCATCAGCCATTTCATTTCCCTCATGTCCTTCATGTCCCGGAATCCAGCATAGTGTTACTATGTTGAGGTTCCCTATCGTGCTGAGAAGGTTTAGGCAATCATTTACCAATTTGGAGGTGATAGTTGTTGATAGAAGGGCTTTTAGAGCCGCTTGGCTATCTGAAAGTATGTAGATGTGAGTACCTCTCATTTTCCTGCCTCTTACACATATTTCAATGGCATGTATTTCTGCCTGGAATATTGTTGGGTAGAATCCCATCGGAATCGATTTTTCGAATTTAGGCCCATTGATTCCTGCCCCTGTTATACCATTTTCCAATTTGGACCCATCGGTAAACCATAGCTGGGAACCAGGTTTGAAAGTGATAGAGTTAGTTCTCCAGTCTGTTCGTTCATTAATTATAACTTGGAAGTTCCTGAAGAGTATTGGAACTTCCCTATGAAGAATGGGACTATGTAGGAAGTCTTCCAAGATCTTTAAATGTCCTTTCATATCCCCACTTTTAAGTTCAGATATACCTTTTAATCTTAAGGCACTCGAGCGAGCTTCCCTTTCAATTAGAATTGGAAGCGGTGGTATGTTCAGGAGCACACACAATGCATCCGTGGGACACGTTTTCATAGCCTCTGTAATACCAACACATATCAGGCGATGCAGTTTATTTAATTCGTTTGCTGCCTTTCTTTGCTTGACCTTGGGCCACTAAGGATGCATAAGTAACTATGGGTTTCACAACTGTGGTGAATGTCCAGAAGGTCATTCTAGGGTTTAGTCCCCATATCTTACCAAAAAGCCTTGTACAGGCAAAGAATGCCCTTTTGGCTTTTGAAGTAACTCTCTCAATATGGGAATTCCACGTAAGCGTTTTGTCAAGACTGACGCCAAGATAGTTCGCTTTTGTCGAGAGTTGAAGTGTTGTTCCATTAAGGGTCGGATATTTGAGATTTATGTTCCTTCTCCTAGTAAACGGTACAAGTGTTGTTTTGGATGGGTTAATGGAGAGCCCTTTTTCCGTGCACCATTTGTCGTCGCACCAGGTCGTCGCCCGAGTGTGAAATCCTAGGTTATTCAGTTTACCTAACAAGACTTGTTATTTTTATATTGGCTACTTCTGCCAAGTTAATCAGGCAGCTTTTTCCTAAAATATTGAACCTTCTTCTCTCCAGAGCCATGCACCCGCATAGAAAGTGCTCTATAGTCTCTTCTTCTGCAATAGTCGTTATAGGGTGCTCCTAGTCTACTGGCATGCCTGCCAATCAGACAATGAGCTGTTAGGATCCCGAGAAGATTTCCCATGTTTTTCCTGTTGTTCAACAGTCGGTTTGTGCGGTACATGTTCCATTCCGGTCACGTCATTCTACTTGTTGCACAGGTCAGGGACTGAGTTCAGAGCCTGTTGGCAGCTCTGATAGTGTGTTTATATATAAGCATCTTGCAAGTTGCTAAAGATATAGGTATGCTCACTTCGTCTGTTTGGATCGGTAATGTGGTACCCAATCTCCCTAGCTTATCTGCTTTGCAGTTGCCTTCTATGTCGCTGTGGCCCGGCACCCAGAGCAGGTTTATTACAAAGTACTGTGATAGTTCTGTCAAAACTTCGCTGCATTCTTTTATTGTTTTCGAGTTAATGTTAGGCGATTTTAAAGCTTTCAGGGCCGATTGACAATCTGAATATATGTTTATATCTCTTGTGGTGAGAACACTTTTATTTGGGGCTAGCAGGCCTTCCCTGACAGCCAGAATTTCAGCTTGAAATACGCTGCAGTGATCCGGTAACCGGAATGAAAGGTTGGCATTGATTCCTTCAGAATGAAGGCCTCCGCCTACTTGATCATTTAGCTTGGAACCATCAGTATAGATGCTGATTCCGCTTTTGTTGTCCATTACCCCATTGTCACAATCTTTTCTCGTTGGGAAAGTTGTGGTAAAGGATGTTTTTAAATGCAACTCCACTGAGCTACAAAAGTCTGTCGTTTGACATAGGAAGGTGTATTCGTCTAGTATTCTTGCGTGACCTGTTCTGTTAGTGGCTAAGTTGGAAGATTATCTTAACCTAAGTGCTGATTTCGCTGCCAGCTGTTTGCTGTAGGCCTCAATCGGTAATAGGTGCAGCATGACATTCATCGCTGCCGTGGGCGTAGTCTTTGTGCCCCGCTTATGCAGAGACTAGCACCCCTTTGAATACTTTCTAGGCATTTTACTGTTGTTCTTTTCTTGAGTGTAGCCTACCAGACTAAGACACCATTTGTCATAATAGGCCTTACTACTGCTGTATATAGCCAGTGAACTATTTTTGGGGGTTGGCCCCATTTTGCCCCCACAATTCTTTTGCATGTATAGAGTGCTGTGGCTGCTTTTTTTACTCTATCATTAATCGTATGTTTCCACGAGAGCTTCCTATCTAATGCTAGTCCTAGGTAGCTTGCCCTTTTCTCTAATTGACAGTGTGATTCCCTCAAGGGTAGGGGGGTTTAGAGCAGGTATCTTGTATTTTCTGATGAACATGTTTAGCTGTTTTGTTGGCTTACATTATTTTGGCTTTACAGCATTGGCTTACAGCATTTTGCATTATGTTGCAGAAAGTATCTGGGAATTTCCCTCTTATTAATATTGCAACATCGTCTGCGTAGGCCACTACGTGTATCCTCCTTTCCTCTAAATTCTTCAACAATTGACTCATTGCTAGAATTCACAGCAGAGGAGAAAGTATACCACCCTGAGGGGTGCCCCTCTTGACTTGAAATGCAGACACTCAAAAATTCTTTGCGCTCCTGAAACCTCTGCGGGAAGTAATTTTAAAAATTCATATACCAACTTTCTCAAAGAGCTCCCGAAACAACCGCCAGGTGACGCTTTAAGTTAGCTGATATGAGCTCTGTTTTTCTTTTCTTGCAAGCTGGTCCCATTTGTGATATCCAAAAATATCGAAGCCATTGCTTGACATTTGTAAAAGTTACGCCGTCTGGAGTAAATCGACCTCTTCACGAGTTTTCGATTTTTTACAGTTATTAAAATGCATTTGAATTTGCAACAACGAGTTTGTATTAAATTTTGCATTAAAAATGTATTGAATGGTGGGAAAACTTTAGAAATGTTGGTAAACTGTTTCGATAATGATACCTTACAAAAACAGCCGCTCACAAGTGGCATGAACGCTTCAAAAGAAATCGTGAGATAATCGAGGATGATAAACGACCTGCGTAGTGACAGGCTGTCGGCATTGAAAACTAATGAAAATATCAGTAAAGTGAAAGAAGAGTTGATTAATAAATAGTTCACTAGAAAGGGCTAGTTTATCTAACACCCCTCTCCCTCTGGACCCAAGTTGTCGAAACAGCTAGACGAAGACGGCTAGTGTATACACCACACTGACAAGGCTTGTATTAGTGCTACTACAACAACAACCACAACAACAAGAGTTCATCAATAACTGCAAAGTAACCATCACATCTGGGTGATGAACGAGGACAAAAGTAGGTACCTCTGTCTTCATACAAACAGTTGGCACATTCTCATATCCGCACTCACGTCACTTTCAACACTTATGATTTTGAGGTTGTAAGAGACTTCGTTTATCTAAGAACCAGAATTAACACCGATAACAATATCAGTCTGGAAATGCAATGTAGAATCTCTCTTGCCAACAAGTGCTACTTTGGACTAAGTAGGCAACTGAGCAGTAAAGTCCTCTCTCGACAAACAAAACTAACACTCTACAAGACTCTCATCGTGCCCGTTCTAGCGTACGGCGCAGAAGCTTGGCCGATGACAACATCCGATGAAGCGACGCTTGGAGTGTTCGATAGAAAGATTCTGCGTAAGATTTTTGGACCTTTGCACGTTGGCAATGGCGAATATCGCAGACGATGGAACGATGAGCTGTATGAGCTTTACGACGACATAGACATAGCGCAGCGAATAAAGATCCAGCGGCTACGTTGACTGGATCTGGACGCCCGAATGGATGCAAACGCTCCGGCTCTGAAAGTATTTGATGCGATACCAGCTGGTGGTAGCAGAGGAAGAGGAAGGCCTCCTCTGCGTTGGAAAGATCAGGTGGAGAAGGACTTGGCTTCACTTGGTTTGTCCAAGTGGCGCCAGTTAGCACGAGAAAGATACGACTGGTGTGCTTTGGTAACCTTGGCCAAAATCGCGTAAGCGGTTTTCGCGCCATTTAAGAAAAAGAAGACGGAGAAGAAGAAGAATTTTTGTATTTGACCGAACTCCCCCTCCTATTTATGATGTGCGTCTTGATGTTGTTCCATAAATGGAGAGACCTACAGTTTTAAGTCGGGTCCGAACGGCAGATATGAGGAGCCTTATGAGGGCTTTAAAAAAAAAACTTTTTCTTCATTTCGGCCTTTCACAGAGATTCGAACCTCGGATCTCTCCGAATTCCTAGTGGTAGTCACGCACCAAACCTTTCGGCTACAGCGGCTGTGGTATTGCATGTAGTTAACCGCTTCCATCTTCTTTCGGCTGAAGCATAGTAGTGTGACGCAATGGATGTTTTTATTGCCTTTAATGGGAAGCAACTGCCACCGCCTCTGTTATGTCTAGGGCCGAACCTTTTCTTGCTAGCTCATCTGCCATCTCATTACCCTGCCATCTCCTATCACCGGGAACCCATACCAGAGTAATTTGTTGTCAATAACCAAGCAATTCTAGTTCCTTTCCCCACTGTAAATCTAATTTGGATGAAGCGGAAATGGAATCTAAAGCCTTGATAGCTGCTTGGCTGTCTAAAAACAAACCTACTTTTGGACCGTTTTTTTGCAGTGTTTTAGCGACTTGCATGCTTCTTTAATTGCTAATAGTTCTACCTGGAATCGCTGCTGACATAGGCAGTCAATCAAGTTGACTTGGGTAATTTGAGCAGGTTTGAATAGAGACCAGCTCCAACATCTCAGTTTTTAGATGCGAAATTTTACCACAACCACAGTAGTCTAACGCTTTACACTTTGCTCTCCATATTTTTGCTAAATTTGATCGAATGTGTTTGAATTAAATGAAAAAAATGCATATTTAATTTATTTAAGTAACGTAAATTATGAGTGCATTCTAGAATCAATCTTCCTTGTTTCACAGATTAGATTTTTCGTCTGCCGTTCGTCTGGTATTTTTCTCCTTAAACTTTGCTGTATTTTAAAAATTTCTTTTTACAATTTGATGACTAACTCCAAATGGCATACAACTTTTTTTTACAAAAACCGCAGAATCGCCGAAGCCATTTCCAATTATCACTTACAACCCCAAAAACGGATGTGTCGCACATTCCGCTACACTTGCGATTTTTTTTTCAATTTTCGCGTCTGTTTATTTTGCGCTCGTTTCGCGCCACATTTTCGTGGTCGGCACTTGTCAATTTTAATGGGTGCAAACTCTGCGGACTACAGTGCCTGCCCTGCCTAACAACTGTGCACGTACCACTCACTTTTTCCATGAATTTGCCTTTCTTGGCTACAACGACGCGGCAGCTTAAATGATTTTTGTCTTTCTGTTTGACTGCTGCTTTTTTCGGCGCTGTGACGCGTCGCGTGCGCAAAGGCGCTGACCAAGTCAAACATTTGCAGGCAAACAAACAAACAGTCGGACAGATATGTCAACATGCAGCACATTTCAATAGGCCACAGAGCTGCCAATACCACAGCATAGGAAAAGTAGTTAAGACCATTTGGTTGTTGTTGTTAGTGCCTTTGCTGCTGCCAGCACTGATGGCCAATGCTCACAACAATCTGTAATGGCTAATGGGTAGCAGATAAATGGGTAATGGCCAGGCATTGGGCGCATTTGTAAGTAAGTAAGTAAGTAATTGAGCATTCTGCTGATGTCCACTTGCGCTCAGTCCAAGCGGTGCTTACATCGCATCGCTGTGTGGTTCACCTAGTCATGTATGTATGTATTATATGTATGTCACGTTCGTTGCTTGAGTCTTTCGTATGTGCGCCTGTGCTGTGTTTGGCGGCTGTTTGTTTGCGAAGTTGTTGCTCAGTATTGATATTTACTGTTATTGTTGTTGTTGCTAGCAGTACATTTCATTAAATGTTGCATGCAATTCGTATTCTCTGCTTGGTGGTATGCGATAATAAATTGTATAAACTGTGTAACATTTAAAATTGGCGGCAATACAAGCGAATTTGTCGATTGCATAACTTTTTAAATTTCCCAATTTTTTTTTATTTTTCATTATTTTTTGACTAAGCAAAAATATAAGTACATGAATTCCCTTTGCAAACTGGTAGTCGAGCATTTCTTTTTATTTAATAATTACAAACTTTCATGCTTTTCAAAAATTTCATTCACAAATATTCATTTCATTTCACGCTTCAAAATTCTTATTTTTTATGTACAGTGAGTCACAGTCAAAGTGAGCCACCAATTCCTTGAAGATATTTGTTTAAACAACTTTTGTAAATACTTTCAAATACCCATTATTTTTTGTCAACTTTATCAAGGGAGCATGCTTGTGTAATCTAACTCTATTTTTTCTGTTTGTGTGCTGCCGAAGTAAGAGTAATAATGAAGAACAAAAACAAACGCACAAACTAACGTCACACTCAAAGTGAGCCACCTAACATTGTTTCTTTTAAAATAACGGGATATGTATTTTTGGATATTAATTTTCGCTTGCATCTTATTCTTAGTGTTTTAGTTGTTTATTATCAAGCGGGTTATAAAGATGGGTCGACAAACAAGTGTTGAAATTAGACAGTTAGTAATTGATCTTTTTAAAAAAGGAAACCTCTAAAGAAAAATTGCGGAATATGTGAATAAAAGTCGAGGAACTGTCCAGCACATCATACATCGCTTTACTAGAGGAGGAAGAGTAGGAAACAAGCAAAAAAAAGGCGTTTCCAAAAAGGGACGAGGCATTTATTTTGCGGGAAGTGAAGAAAAATCCTCATCTTAGTGCTCCAAAATTGACGAAGATGGTTGAGGAGCAGCTAAATATCCACGTTAATCTCGAAACTGTAAGAAGAGTTCTCAGAACGCATGGTTATAATGGTCGTACGGCCAGAAACAAGCCATTTATTAGCAGCAAAAATCGAAAAAAAGGTTGGAGTTTGCGCTGAAATATGTCTACAAGGATATGAGTTTCTGGCAAAAGGTTCATAACGGTATAATGCAACGTAGAGGCTATAATAATATTTTTGTATCTGCTCTTTACAGACGAAAGTAAATTTAACTTATTTGGCTCTGACGGTAAGAAGATGGTATGGCGAAAAAAAACACTGAATTTCAGCCGAAAAACCTAACTCCCAGTATGAGGCACGGTGGTGGCTCCGTCATGGTTTGGGGCTGCATGGCAGGTGGTGGAACTGGAAATCTTCAACATATTCCAGGCATAATGGATAAATACGTTTATATAGACGTTTTGAAGCAAAATCTTAAGCCAAGTGTCGAAAAACTAGGGAGCGAAGGCGACTTCTATTTTTACCAGGACAATGATCCTAAGCACAAGTCGTTTGTTGCGCGGGAATATCTATTATATAACTGCCCCCACGTATTGGAAGTACCACCGCAGTCTCCAGATATAAATATAATTGAAAATTTATGGTTCCGTCTTGACCAAAACCTGCGGAAACATAGCATTTCTTCAAAACAAAGTCTTTTAGATGCCTTACAAGACGAGTGGCGTGCAATTCCTTCCACATATACCTGTAAGTTATTAGAATCAATGCCCCGACGTCTAAAAGCCGTTATTTTCGCCCAAGGTGGCCCAACAAAGTATTAATTTGTTATTTAAGTTCAGTTCACCTAAGGTGGCTCACTTTCACTGTGAGATAGATTTGTGAATTATTTTAGTTTTTGTTCATTTTTTTATAATAAACAAAGAAAGTTCTTCATGTAAGCGATGAATTATTGAAGCTAATATTCAAACAATAAAAACACATAAACCTTTTTTCCAATTTGTGGAATTTTTAACCAAATTTCTACTAAATCTGATGAGTAGGAAATGTGGCTCACTTTGACTGTGACTCACTGTAAGTCACCCCTCGATGCCTACACTTTCGTTACACTCAATAAACTTTTCGAAAATATTCGCACATAAATGTTGCGCTCCTCCGTCAATCAGCCCCTCCATCACCGCGCATACGCCACTATCCCCCAACCACCTACGAAGTGCTGGATTAGCTGCGCTGGTTGAGGTAAATTTAAGTTTTTCACTTTGCGTGAATTGACTTTTGTTTGACTTGCACATCTGCCGTTTAGTTGAGCGCCTGAATGGATGTTGAATTGCCTGGTTGTACATTTGGATGGGTCGTTGGCGTTCGGTTATTCGGTTACTCGGCTAGTTTGCAGATATTTTGCGCAGCATGAAAGCGCAAGTGATGCCCCAGTTACGCGCTGTGAATTATGCGCGCGTGTTTAACTATTTAGCGGCTATTCTGTTTGTGTGTTTTTTTTTCTGTTATTTTATTTTATTTTTCTTTTTTTATTTTATTTTTTTTGTGCTGTTATTTGCTCACACAGCTGGTTATCTGCAAGTTGATTTTTATGACTTTTGTGAAAATATTTCTATTTTAGACCCCATCGACTAGGCAGTTTTTGCAAATTTAAGTGGCTGATTAATTGTATGGCATCGCGGAAATGTTTCAGCTTGGAACAAAATATCGTATAATACTTCGTTGTTTCGTTGGTTGCGTTGGCATTAAAGTTTCAAATAAAATTAGCGCATGTGATTTTCTTTGAGTGCAAATGGCTGATGAACGTTCAAGTGCTTTTAGCTGAATTTCTTATTATCACTTTGTTATGGTACTAAGCGCTGGCGCAAAATTAATCATTCAAGTTTGTTTTTGAATAACTAAATGAAAAAAAAGAGATTTTGAGTAGTGGAAGTGAAAATTTAGTTTGATCTTTATGCACTCCATTGCTTGTCTATTTATTTACTGCAGCTGTTTGGTTCACAAGTGGGAAATATGATTGACGTGCGATGCCATTTCCAAAAACTTTTCGATAGGGTGATTAATTTTGCCGCCTCCTACAATCATTGAAATTAGGATACATTATTTATTTAATTTTTAGCGAAGTTACGCGAAATTTTCTTTCCAAGCCCTCAAGTTTTTTTTTTGCCTTGTTCACTCCACTCGGGAGCATAGGGCCTCGACAAGAGTCAGTATTGCGCTGGTTTCGTTAATCTATTTTCATTTCTGACA
This sequence comes from Anastrepha ludens, assembly GCF_028408465.1. Lineage (NCBI taxonomy): Eukaryota > Metazoa > Arthropoda > Insecta > Diptera > Tephritidae > Anastrepha > Anastrepha ludens. Next base: position 13,422,725 of record NC_071499.1, read on the forward strand.
GGGTAGTGGTGGGAATGCCCACCTGTCGTTGCTTAGGAACAACACTTTCTTACTGCTCGGAGCGCCATCTGTGTTTCACATTTTTCTGGCACAAGGATCGCACAGATGGTTGAGGACTTCGCTAAATTTGGAGTGTCTGCGCTATTACCTCGATTGCGCGCTTCCTCTTGCTGTCGCCACTGTTTCAATGTGTAGCTGTGCCTTTTGCTTGTCTGAGCAGCCGCAATACAAGTAATGCGCTTGATTTTTATGCGGGAGTAAGGATTGCAAGGAGGAGGATGGTTCCATGTGTAGAAGTCCACGCAAGTGGGGAAAGTTACTGATCGCCATTCACTTGGGAATGGCCAGGACGATTCTTCTGCATATGGTTCAAGCAGCTCACAACGGCCGGGATTAGCCCACGTATCCTCTGGGTAGCTTCCGAATACCCGTTCGGGAGTGAGCTAACGTGAGAAGGCGAAACATTCCAGGATAGCTGGTTGTGCGTTGGGTTTGGGACCCGACACTTAAAAATCCCCCCCAATGAAAAGTTTGAAAAAGCCTCGGATGAGACCTCCCTATACTGATGACGACCCCTGCAAACGAAATAAGGAATATAATTTGAGGGCATGCACCTGGAATGTCCGGTCCCTTAATGGGGAAGGTGCCTCTGCCCGGCTGGTTGATGTCCTCGTGAGAGTAAAGGCTGACATCACTGCCATCCAAGAGATGCGATGGACGGGGCAAGGTAAGAAAACCATAGGGCCTTGCGACGTCTACTACAGCTGCCATGTAAAGGAGCGAAAATTCGGTGTCGGATTTGTTGTGGGAGAGAGACTTCGTCGCCAAGTACTGTCGTTCACTCCGGTGGACGAGCGTCTCGCAACAATCCGCATCAAAGCCCGTTTTTTTTAACATATCGCTAATTTGCGCCCACGCCCCGACGGAAGAGAAGGACGATGCGACCAAAGATTCTTTCTATGAGCGCCTGGAACGCTCCTATGAGCACTGCCCCCGCCACGACATAAAAATCGTGCTTGGCGACTTCAACGCCAGGGTGGGCAAGGAGGGAATTTTTGGTCCCACAGTCGGAAAATTCAGCCTGCACAACGAAACATCCGGTAACGGACAGAGGCTGATCGACTTCGCCGGGGCCCGAAACATGGTAGTCTGCATCACCAGATTCCAGCATAAGAAGATTCACCAAGCCACCTGGCTGTCTCCTGATCGAAAAACACGAAACTAGATCGATCATGTTGTGATAGATGGAAGACACGCTTCTAGTGTATTAGATGTACGTACGATCCCAGGACCCAACATCGACTCGGATCACTACCTTGTTGCAGCCAAACTGCGCACACGCCTCTGTGCAGCAAAAAACGTGCATCTACCTACGCAAAGAATGTTCGACATCGAAAAGCTGCAATCACAACAGACAGCCAGAAGATTCGCCACTCGACTCTCACTCCTGCTCTCAGAGAGTACTGCCCAACAAACCGGCATCCACGAACAATGGAGCAACATTTCTCGTTCTCTACGTACCGCCGCCGAAGAACAAATCGGATTCCGGCGAGCCCGAAGAAACAATTGGTACGACGAGGAATGTCATGCTGCCGCAGAAAGAAAGGATGCCGCCTATAGAGCCACGCTGCGATCGGGCGCAACGCGAGCCATGTGGGATCGCTACAGAGAGCTGAAAAAGGAAGAGAGACGTATTATCCGAAAGAAGAAACGAGAGGCCGAAATACGTGAGTGCGAAGAGCTTGAGATGCTGGCCAACGGGAACAACGCCCGAAAATTCTACCAGAAAGTTCGGCGGCTTACAGAAGGTTTTAAGACCGGGGCGTTTTCCTGTAAGAACAAAGACGGCGAACTGGTGACTGACGTACAGAGCAATCTTAAATTATGCAGGGAACACTTCTCGAACTTATTAAACAGTGACAGCTGCGCATGTCACCGAGAAAGTGAAGATCCCGATACCCCAATCGTTGACGACGGAATTGTCGTTCCGCTACCCGATTATGACGAGGTGAGAATAGCGATAACGCGGATAAAGAACAACAAAGCCGCGGGCGCCGACGGACTGCCGGGTGAGCTATTCAAACATGGCGGCGAGGGGCTGGTAAGGTGCATGCATCAGTTTCTATGCAAAATATGGTCGGATGAAAGCATGCCTGCCGATTGGAATTTAAGTGTGCTCTGCCCAATCCATAAGAAGGGCGATCCTGCAATTTGTGCCAATTACCGCGGGATTAGTCTTCTAAATATCGCCTATAAGGTTCTAGCAAGCGTATTGTGTGAAAGGCTGAAGCCCACCGTCAACCAACTGATTGGACCTTATCAGTGTGGCTTCAGACCTGGAAAGTCTACCATCGACCAAATATTCTCAATACGCCAAATCTTGGAAAATACCCATGAAAGGAGAATCGACACACACTATCTTTTCGTCGACTTCAAAGCTGCATTCGACAGTACGAAAAGGAGTTGCCTATATGCCGCGATGTCTAAATTTGGTATCCCCGCAAATCTAATACGGGTATGCAAGGCGAAATTGCTCAACACCAGCAGCGCCGTCAGAATTGGGAAGGACCTCTCCGAGCCGTTTGATACTAAACGAGGTTTCAGACAGGGTGACTCCCTGTCGTGTGACTTCTTTAACCTGATGTTGGAGAGCATCGTACGAGCCGCAGAACTTAATCGCTCAGGCACAATTTTTTATAAGAGCGTACAATTGCTGGCGTATGCCGATGATATTGACATCATCGGCCTTAACAACCGCGCTGTTAGTTCTGCCTTCTCCAAACTGGGCAAAGAGGCAAAGCGAATGGGTCTGGTGGTGAACGAGGACAAAACGAAGTACCTCCTGTCTTCAAACAAACAGTCGGCGCACTCGCGTATCGGCACCCACGTCACTGTAGACAGTTATAATTTCGAGGTTGTAAAAGACTTCGTCTATTTAGGAACCAGCATTAACACCGATAACAATGTCAGCCTTGAAATCCAACGTAGAATCTCTCTTGCCAACAAGTGCTACTTTGGACTAAGTAGGCAACTGAGCAGTAAAGTCCTCTCTCGACGAACAAAACTAACACTCTACAAGACTCTCATCATGCCCGTCCTAACGTATGGCGCAGAAGCTTGGACGATGACAACATCCGATGAAGCGACGCTTGGAGTGTTCGAGAGAAAGATTCTGCGTAAGATTTTTGGACCTTTGCACGTTGGCAATGGCGAATATCGCAGACGATGGAACGATGAGCTGTATGAGCTTTACGACGACATAGACATAGCGCAGCGAATAAAGATCCAGCGGCTACGTTGGCTGGGTCATGTCGTCCGAATGGATACAAACGCTCCGGCTTAGAAAGTATTCGATGCGGTACCAGCTGGTGGTAGCAGAGGAAGAGGGCGGCCTCCTCTGCGTTGGAAAGATCAGGTGGAGAAGGACTTGGATTCACTTGGTGTGTCCAATTGGCGCCGGTTAGCACGAGAAAGAAACGACTGGCGCTCTTTGCTAAACTCGGCCAAAATCGCGTAAGCGGTTATAGCGCCAATTAAGAAGAAGAAGGATTGCAAGGATAAAGTTATTAGGGTTGAGGGATGATTTTTTTTTGTTTTTTGGAAACAGGGAAAGTATGTAAATTTGGAAAAGTGCGAGGACCGTGCTTTACGTAGTATTCGAACCCACAACGTCTGGGATGGCAGGCTAGTGCACTTACGCTAGTCTACCGAGGCCGCCCTCAAATAAATCATGAATATTATTGGGTATGGGAATGAGTTCTGTCCTTTCTTAGCTTAAGTTACAAATTGTTTAAACAACTAAATAAAACATGAATTATGTGAAGTATGTGCCATTGGAAGCTACAACTTTACTCCATCCTTCAGACAGCATACGGATTCCTTTGATGAAAAATTCGAGTTCAAGTCAAAGATTCATTCATTTAGCCAGTTATGGCTGACTGCAGTGATCGAAGCAGATGGTAATCCGAAGGTGCAATATCTGCAGAATACGGCGATTGGGGCAAGATTTCCTAACTCACTGCCTCTAAACATTTCTAGCCCGATTTAACAACGTGTGTCCTGGCATTGTCATGCAGCAAAATCAGTTTGTCATTTCTACTGTCCACCGTCCCATTCCAACCGCTTCACTCGGTAACGATCGCCAGTGATGGTTTGAGGTAATAGATGACACCCCTCTGATACCACCTGATGCACAGCATAACCTTTGATGCATGAATTTTGTTTTTCGCTGTCGATGGGCCGGGTTCACCTGGTAGGCTCCAACATTTTCGCCGCTTAGGGTTATCACAATAGACTCATTTTTCATCGCCCAGTGATGATACGATGCAGAAAAGCTCTCTCATTCAATTGATGTCGCCCCCAGTTATCTGCTTTCTGGATCATTCCCATCGCGTGCAAACGTTTACCGGCGCTTGATCTGTCAACATCCAAATCTTTAGACATATCATCGAGGGTTCGACATGCGGCTTCATCCAATAAATGTTGTAGTTGAGTATCTTCCAATTTTTTCGGTGCCGCTTGGCGATCTTTATCACCGACGTCGAAATTTCCACTTTGGAAGCGTAGAAACCACTCTTTACAACTTTACCAGTTGTATTTGATGGAGACTGATTACCGTAAATGTTGATAAATATACGACATGTTTCACTGGACTTTTTTTCAAAAGGTAATTATGAAGCATTAGTTGTTTTTTTCGGAACGAACGTAGACATTTTTTAAGACAGCTAAAAAACGATATTTACGCTATTGCCAAGGCGTAGTGCACGATGAGAAACATTTCTTTGCATTGGAAACCAAATAATTTTACAACATCTAAAAAAGGCTCAACTCCAAGACTTCGAATGATGCAAAAGTGCATTGATTTTCATGAAAAATATTAAAAAAAAACTATTTTCGGTTAAAATATTTATTCTCTTTAGTGTCAAAGCTGTGTTTTTTTGATGTACTTATTCTTGTTAACTTGGATACAAGGTGGCGCAAAATTAATCATAATTTTTTTTGTTTTTGATTCAGCAAAAATGTTATTCAAATTCTCATTACTCAAAATCAAGGTGGCACAAAATTAATCATCCAATTTTTTTGAATAACTTTTTTAGATGAATAACTTTTTTGCTGAATCAAAAAACAAAAATTTGATGATTAATTTTGCGTCACCTTGATTTTGAGTAACGGAAATTTTTATTTTGGCCTTTACGCGCCCTAAACTGTAGGTGTCTAGTTCAAAGTTACAAAAATTATAAATCTTTCGAAAGGGGAATTATTTTTTCGTCACCTTGTTAAATCTCTTTTAATTTATTGTATTGGCTTTCTATCGAGCTAAATTTTGCAAAACGGGAGTTCCAGTCATAAATTATGATTTAGAAAGGCATAATATGAAGCATACCCAAATTTTTGGGTATGTCTGCGTAAGCAGATCTTAACCTTCCACCCCTGATAGGCATTGGTGAACTTCCATTTATGGTCTTCAAAACTCCACATGAAAACTCGCATGGTTTTCAAACAATTTCCAACCTCGCATAGTCCACACACCCTACCCAATTCCCTATCTGAAGCAATTTTCTCAAACACTGTACATACCCTGATTCATATACCGCATAGTGTGTAAATCTATTATATATTTACGCTTAAGTATTGCATAAAAATATCTATCATGTTTTGTCACCGTATCCTATCTGGCATAACAGTAAAAGCAAAACAATAAACAATCGCAAACAATCTGAAAGCAATCAATAGAAAGCGTGACATAGCGGCTGTCAAAAGTGTTGTAGCGTTCCGCAGTCATAGTTTGCAGTTGAATTTGCATTTCATGCACACACACACATACATACACATCTGTGTACTCAAAAGTTGCAAAAAGCATAAACAAACACTACAAGCCCCAGTCAGTCAATCACTGGCAGCACCCACCGAGCGGATCAAACGACTGATCGCTAACACGATCACTAAGTTGAAATAATTAGAAAAAAACAAACAAACATTGGCAGGAAGAAATAAAGGCAATGAGATAAAAGAGTAAAAGAGTGAAAAAATGCTAAAATAACGATTCGCAATTAGACATTTTCGTGCATTTACTTCTGTATATTAGGGTGTCCCACCAAACAAGGTTGAAGTTTTTCTACGGAAATTGTATGTTATATATATATATATATTGTTGTTTAAAAGTTCTGCTTTAATATTTCGCAAAAATATTGAGATTTACGTGAGATAGACCTCATTGTAATTATCTATAAAAATCGAGTCTTAAAAAAATGTTCAAAAAAATCACCTCAGATGAGAGAAAAATTTTAATTTAAAAATTCTGCTTAAAAATGTTTAAAAACTTTATCAACAGCATCAATATAGTAAGATTTTTGGAGCTACTTTCAATTTAGTATAGCACAAGTACACAAATTTTAATATTTGTCGAAAATATTTTGAAGGAAATGTAAACAAAATTTAATGAGTTTTATAATTCTTAGGAAATGGAATGATGGCAAAACGGAATAATGGAAAAACAGTACCGATTTTTTATATGGAGAGCGATGCATCTTAATTCATATTTACATACATACAGCATGGACAGATAAATAGCACAAATGTGAATCTTATATGTTAAGTTAGGTTTTTAATACGAACTCTGCTTTGTCCAAATAAATTTGTTTGTTTACATTTATTACCGTTATTAAGCTGACATTTATGCGATGGAACAAACTATGTATAAGAAACTTCCTGAAACCTAAAGGTTACAAGGGGTGCGTCTCACGTAGAAAGCCATTTATATCAACGAAGAATGCAAAAAAGCGATTGGAGTACGCGAAAACCGTTGTTGATAAGCCAGATGACTTTTGGAACGATGTTATATTTATGGACGATAGTAAATACAATATATTTGGGTCAGATGGGAGAAGATTTGTATGGAGGAAAGCGAATACTGCTCTCAGAAAGGAAAACCTCACTCCTACCGTCAGGCACGGTGGCGGAAATGTAATGGTTTGGGGCACAATGGCGGCTAGCGGTATTGGAAGTCTTGTATTTGTAAAAAGCTCTATGGATAGATTTAAACATTTATCTATTCTAAAGGACAATTTAAAGCAGAGCGCTGAAAAACTTGGTATCGGCTCGGATTTCAGGGTGGTGCAAGACAATGACCCGAAGCATAGTTCGGAAGTTATAAGAACTTACTTGCTTTACAATTGCAAATCTGTGCTCCCACACCCGCCCCAGCCTCCAGTCTTAAATCCGATTGAGCATTTGTGGGATATTTTGGGGGAAAAAATTATAAAGCACACAATAAAAAACAAAGTGCAATTGATGCGAATTATCGAAGAGGAGGGGCAAAATATTTCGCCTGATGAAACCAAGAAGCTGGTATGTTCCATGAAAAGTCGACTGAAGGGTGTAATTTGAACAAATGGATACCATACGTCTTATTAAAACCTATACATTTTAAGTAAATTTTAAATTTCCCTTACCGTATGTACAATTTTTTTATGTAAAATTTTGAAGATAATTTCCTTTGTGTTATTTTTGCTATGAATATCCTTATTTTATTCGTTACATTTTTTGTTATTGCTTTCACTTTAAAATAAAAGATTGAAGAGAGTAAACATTTTCCCCAAAAATCGTTTAACCCTAAAAGTATTATCACTTACTTCCGAAAGTCAGTGTTGTATTTACAATTTTTTGATGCAGTGTATGCATTGAATTAAGGGGTAACACCACTGTAGAAATTTCAAAAAATTGATTTTTTTTTATAAGCTTAAAAAATTCTTTGAACCTTTTAAAATACAGAACAAAAAGTTTTATACGTTACCGAAGTTTATTTCATAAATATTTTAAGCTTTTAACCAAGCGTTAGTGACTGCTACCTAACGACTTCTCCAAATTTCCATACTTTAAATGCGTTTTTCTCAAAACACGTTTTCTGAAATTGGCACGCAGCATAACTCAAACAATTTTAAATATTTTTAATCAGGTTTTTCACTACGTCTGTATAATAACCTTCTTAAGAGAAGAGCGTAGGGGATTTTCGATAGATTAATTTAAACGATTGTTATAATTATTTAAGTGCCGTTTTTTTAGTCCAAAATAGAGTATTTTCCTTCAAATGCTTGCTAATTCCACAAAAATAAATATTTTTTAAATCCCCTACGTGTTTCTCTAGCTATTCTTATCTAGATTAAGAAAAAAAAATTTCCTTGTTCCAGATTAAAATTTGCACCCTCTGTGCTGCGTGCCGCGGAGCTCCTTCAAGAGAAACCACATTACAAAAATGTCTCCAATGCCGCCATTTTGTAAAATTTTTCGACCAAACTTTGTAGTTTTGTATTTTAGTATATAACTAATAACTTCCCAAATCAGAGTGATTCCTTTCCCTTTCCTTCTGTACAAAAAAATTCTTTAAAAATCTTGTTTATTTTACGCGTGTACAGTGGTGTTACCCCTTAAGTAGCGGAGCCTCAAAAGTGTCGCTTTTAACCTCCTACCACCCATGCGCTGCGCAATAGACCACCCTTTCCGAACAATTTTTTACTAATTTTAATTCGTTCCATGGCTTAAGGGGGGGGTAGGGTCACAAAATCGAAATTTTTTTTCTTCACTCATCTTATAGGAAATCATTTCAAGAATGTTGTGTCAAAATTTTAAGTGGATCGGAGCAGAACTCTCAAAGTTATAGCCTTTGTAGGCACTCGAATGCGGAGCATCGATAATTTCTCAGAGTCATTTTTTCAAACGCGTTTTTCCCGAAACGACTTCTTAAAAGTCGGTGCCAATCACAACTCCGAAACTATTCAACCGATTCTTTTCAAATTTGGCACACGTTTTCTAAATCAAAAATACCTCCCCCCTACACTGTTTTTTTTTATTTTTTTTTTTTTTAAGGTTGTTTTTCACTTACAAATATGGCGAAATTTTTCGCCAAAAATGCTCGTTTTACGTTTTTTTGCCACCAAAACTACAAAAATGAAAAAAAAAAAAAATTTATTAATGTAGGGGGGAGCATTACATCATACTTTAACTGAAAAATTCGACTTTTTTTAGTTTCAGATGATTCTACGACGAATGCCGATTGGCACCGCAGAGCACCTCTCGAAAAACATATCTCCAAAAAAACTCTGTCATGGGCTTATTTGTCAATATTTTATTATTAATATTTTTTAAAAACTTATTGAAAAGATGTACAATAACATGCAACTGATTTTATTAAAGTATCTTAAGCCATATTTCTGTAAAAAATTCAAAAAAAAAGTGTTTTTTTTTTAGCGCTAAACCCTACCCCCCCCCCCCCCCCCCCCCCTTAAGAAATAATAAAATAATAATAAAAAAAAATAAAATAATTTTGTCCAGCTAAATTTTATACTGATCGCTTCACTGTGCGTCGTGCTAAACCTTTAAAGGCTAATCTTTTTCCAGCTCGCAAATGACAAGGCGTTCGTTGTGTGGCGTGTCACTTTTTTATTGTACTTTATGCCCTATACATATTTTTATTTTACAATGTATTGTTACAACTTTGTGATTGTTCACATCTAATTGCATTCGCCTTTGCCTTACACCAGTCAATCATTTTGTGTCTGTGTTCTGCGGAAATAAAAACCCATTCAAGCTGTCAGCATTTGCAAATGAGGTAGCAAACGGGCCAATGGATTTATGCTTATGCTCAGATCAACAGTAATGGGCGCATTGGTGCTGCCTTTATTGTTTCAATGCACAACTTTTATTGACGTTACTTACTTTCTTTCTCTCTCTGAGTCTGTAAAAGTGCACTTTTATTGAGAACGAGGTGTCGAACTCTGTTAGTGGTTTCAATATTTGTTGTTTGTTTTACTTACTTCTGTTGTCTTTTTTTGTTTATTTAATTGTTTTGTGCTTTTCAAATTTTATGTTCGCGGCATAAGCCACTTAAAATTTGAAAGTTAGTTGAGTGTGAAATTTTACGATTTGCACCGTTGAGAGATTACGCGCTTAATCTCTTGAAAGTGCATAGTAAACTCCACATCTACTTGTATAGATATTGTACAGTTATGAATGGATGTCTGCATATTCATAGAAAGGAAAACTGTTTGAAGGAAGTTACGCATTACATAAAATGTAAAAAAGGTTGGAAAGGAGTAAAGAAACTAACAAATTAGGAAGGAAATTATCTGCTACATTATCGAATTATCTGCTACATTATCGAATAATAGTGAGGACTAAGAGATACTGATGAATAACTTCTTATCTTATTTTATTGAAATGCAAGGCATTCCTTAAAATGAGAAATGAAAGCATTATTTTTAATACATTTTCCATCTCTCACTTCTAGTCTTATGCCAACTTTTAGCAAGTATACGAATACCAGGTTTAAAGAACTAACCCAAATTTTCCAGTTCTACAAGAATCGACTCATAAGCGTGGCATATTCGTAGAAACAGAAAAATTACTCTAAATATAAGTAATCTGAAGAAGCGAATATAAATGTGATTACCACTTCAGCTGACCTTATAAGAAGCTATTGGAAAAACATAAAGGAAGTGACTCAAGCGGAAAGTGCAATGCCACAGTGGCGACATTCACAAGTCGTTATAAAAGTCGGAGCCACCAGTCAGGCGCCAAGATGTCACTAAGACAAGAGGAAAGATTTGCGGGGTCAATAGAGTTTAGATCAGTAGAAAGCTATAAATAAAGCACAATCAATCAGTTTCAACGAGTTCTGTATTTTCTAACATCCACATAATCACTAAGGGAGAAATAACTCCGAAAAGCTAAATTTGCTCCGAGTAGATGTGGGATCGCTACCGAGAGCTAAGAAAGGGAGAGAGACGGATTATCAGACAGAAGAAACCAGAGGCCGAAATACGTGGGTGCTAGGAGCTTGAGATTCTGGGCAATGGAGACAATGTACGAATACTCTACCAGAAAGTCTGGCAGCTTACAGAAGGTTTCAAGACCGGGGCGGTTTGCTGTATGAACTAAGATAGCGATTTGGTGACTGACATCCAGAGTATACTTAAATTATGGAGGAAACACTTCTCGAACTTGTTAAATAGTGCTGGCTGCGCTTGTCACAGAGAATGTGAAAATCCCGATACCACAACCGTTGACGACGAAACTGTCGTTCCGCTACCCGAGGTGAGAATAGCAATAACGCGACTAAAGAACAACAAAGCCCCGGGCGCCGACGGACTCCGGCTGAGCTATTCAAACATGGCGGCGAGGAGCTGGTAAGGTGCATGCATCAGTTTCTATGCAAAATATGGTCGGATGAAAGCATGCCTGCCGATTGGAATTTAAGTCTGCTCTGCCCAATCCATAAGAAGGGCGATCCTACAATCTGTGCGAATTATCGCGGAATTAGTCTTCTAAATATCGCCTATAAGGTTTTAGCGAGCGTATTGTGTGAAAGGCTGAAGCCCATCAACCAACTGATTGGACCTTATCGGTGTGGCTTTAGACCCGGAAAGCCTACAATCGAGCAGATATTCACAATACGCCAAATCTTGGAAAATACCCTTGAAAGGAGGGCACCTGTATGCCGCGATGTCTGAATTTGGTAGCCCCGGAAAACTAATACGGCTACGCAATATAACGTTGCTCAATACGAGCAGCGCCGTCAGAATTGGGGGGGACCTCTTCGAGCCGCTTGATATCAAACGAGGTTTCAGATAGGGTGACTCGCTGCCATGTGACTTCTTTAACCTGATGTTGACATCATCGACCTTAAGAACCGCACTGTTAGTTCAGCTTTTTCCAAAATGGATAAAGAGGCAAAGCGAATGTTTCTGGTGGTGAACGAGGACAAAACGAAGTATCTCCTGTCATCAAACAAACAGTCGACGCACTCGCGTATCGGCAACCACGTCACTGTTGACAGTTATGATTTCGAGGTTGTAAAAGACTTCGTTTATTTAAGAACCAGCATTAACACCGATAACAATGTCAGCCTGGAAATTTCTGAAAGTACCAGGTGTGTCCAACCGACGCCGGTTAGCACGAAAAAGCAACGACTTGTGCGCTTTGCTAAACTAGGCTAAAATCGATTAAGCGGTTATCGCGCCAATCAAGAGGAACAAAAAGCTGGGTCTAATATGCTTCGGCCTTTGGCTGATGCATATTTTTTCTGTCCTTATTCAATAATTCGTGTAAATTGCTCAGTACCATTGCTTCAGAGTAATTGATAAAACAAAAAAAAAACAAAACACCTGTGAGCAATTCATTGGCCCTCCCCGTTACCGTGCATACTCCAATGCCTGAGAACGCTCAGAAAGGAGATGTCTGTGCTTTTTATTCGTGCGATTCCTGAGTATTTCTAAAGTGGTCGATGACTGTTTCATTATTAGCGCATTAATATTTAGCACAATTCACGCTTTTTTATAACGGAACTCTAAGTTCGAACTCCGATTAGACGGATAGAAAATTTTCAAAAATCATTTATATGTCCTTATATTTAGAAGCTATTTACTTAGAAGCGGAATCTCTACTTCTCTCACCTGATTTTTATTTTACAATGATAAAATATTTTTCACGCCTCACCGGCGACACACCAACACTAGGCGATTGCAGATAATCTAGCAACACCTTTGAAAACCATATTTGAACATGGGACATATGAGTTTGTAGCCAAATTATCAGTGCCGCTGCTGGTTCGTGCGACAATTTCGTGTCCATTTTGCTGACAATGAATGGGTTTGCCGTTGCCATTTCATTTTGTCGCACACAAATAATAAATACCATGACAAGACGGACAACATGCATAGCGGGTGACAATTTATCGCTCGCCGCTGCTGCAAGAAACGAGTGTCACTCGCCACTGAATTGATTTTCTTGCAGTCTGCATTAAATGCAACAAAAAAAGGCTTCTTAGATTTTCATGCAGTCTTTGTTTTTTCAGCAGCCTGCCGCACATATCAGGCGGCATTCCGCAAACGCCGAGCCAAAGTGTTTACATGCCACCATCAAAGTATGCCATTTAGCTTTTTTCCTTACAACCAGCGCCACGAGTGACCAGTAATCGCTGTGGGTTAGGTGGGGGAACGGTTTAGTGATTGACACGATTTTACTACTTTAAATGGGCAGGTTAAAAGTGGGAGCTTAGTGGCTTGTGAGCTGAGGAGAAAATGCGGCTGCTATTTATTTAAATAATTTTTCTCATACTGAGATTTTCTCTGTTGCTGTCGCCGTCGGTGACACGTTGCATAGCCACGTATTTACGCAGAGACTTCTAGCACAGATTTTCTTTTAGTTGGAGCTATTTTTTTCTTCCTCAGATATTTTGCGAAACAGCGCCGATATTTTGCACAAATATGTTGCAATCTGTGCTGATTTTTTGGGGAGATAAGCTGGCACAATAAAGACTAAGAGCGCATTTTGGTACTAAAAAAAGTTTATGATAAAAAAATTTTAATAATAAAATTAAATTTTTCTTTTTTTTAAAAGTCTATTTTATCCTTAAAACTGAAAAAAAAACACAAAAAAAATATTACATGAATGTTAAAAAGACCCAAAAATATCACACCGAAACAACATTGAATAAATCTCAAAATTATACAAATTTTTACATTCTGTTTTACGGTTGAAGGCTCTTTGAAAACCTAAATACTCATACTCCCATATTCCCATAACCCTATGGTATAAGATCATTGCATTACAATTTTTAGTTATACTTGAAGCACAACATAACCAGCAGAGAACATTAAGGCACAGAGAACTCTTAATGACAGGAACGCAGAGAAATTTAGAGTACTCGCCTCACGACACATTTTCCACCAAAAGTTAACATCAAGAGGCTGAATTATGTAACTTTAGCAATCATCGAATAAAATTTGTTTGTAATTAGAAACAAATAATGTTATCGCTGTAGCCTAGCTTCTTCTTCTTAATTGGCGCGATAACCGCTTACGCGATTTTGGCCGGGTTTAACAAAGCGCGCCAGTCGTTTCTTTCTCGTGCTAACCGGCGCCAGTCGGACACACCAAGTGAAGCCAAATCCTTCTCCACCTAATCTCTCCAACGCAGAGGAGGCCATCTTTCCTCTGCTACCACCAGCTGGTACCACATCGAATATTTTCAGAGCTGGAGCGTTTGTATCCATTCGGACGACATGACCCAGCCAACGTAGCCGCTGGATCTTTATTCGCTGCGCTATGTCTATGTCGTCGTAAAGCTCATACAGCTTCGATATTCGCTGTTGCCAACGTGCAACATCTTTCTCTCGAACACTCCAAGTGACGTTTCATCGGATGTTGTCATCGTCCACGCTTCTGTGCCTTACGTTGGGACGGGCATGATGCGAGTATTGTAGAGTGTTAGTTTTGTTCGTCGAGAGTGGACTTTATTACTCAATTGCCTACTTAGTTCAAAGTAGCACTTGTTTGCAAGAGAGACTCCACGTTGGATTTCAAGGCTGATATTATTCACGGTGTTAATGCTGGTTCCTAAATAAACGAAGTCTTTTACAACCTCGACCCACAGTGACGTGGGTCCCGGATACGCGAGTGCGCCGGCTGTTTGTTTGATGACAGGAGGTACTTCGTTTCGTCCTCGTTCACCACCAGATCCTGCTGCTGCTGGTATTGAGCACCGTCATCTTGCATAGGCGTATTTGTTTTGCATGGGTACCAAATTCAGACATCGCGGTATACAGGTAACTCCTTTTGGTACTGTCGAATGCAGCTTTGAAGTTGACGAAAAGTTGGTGTGTGTCGATTCTCCTTTCATGGGTATTTTCCAAGATTTGGCATATTGTGAATATCTGGTCGATGGTGGACGTTCAGGTCTAAAGCCCTACCGATAAGGTCCAATCAGTTGGTTGATGGTGGGCTTCAGCCTTTCACCCAATACACTCACTAGAACCTTATAGACGATATTTAGAAGACTAATCCCGCTATAATTGCACAGATTGCAGGATCACCCTTGTTATGGATTGGGTAGAGCACACTTAAATTCCATGCATGCTTTCATCCTACCATATTTTGCATAGAAACTGATGTATGCACTTTACTAGCGCCTCACCGCCATGTTTGAATAGCTGAGCCGGAGTCCGTCGGCGCCCGCGGCTTTGTTGTTCTTTAGTCGCGTTATTGCTATTCTTACCTCGTCATAGTCGGGTAGCGGAACGACAGTTTCGTCGTCAACGGTTGGGGTATCGGGATCTTCTCATTCTCTGTGACATGCCCAGCTGTCACTATGTAGTACTGACATTCATAATTCAAGCACACTCTGGATGGCAGTCACCAGATCACTGTCTTTATTCTTACAGGAAAACCCCCCGGTCTTAAACCTTCTGTAAACCGCAGAGCTTTCTAGTAGAATTTTCGGGCATTGTTTCCATTGGCCAGCATCTCAAGCTCCTCACACTCTTTGAAGTTCAAAGTTTTACTATGTTGGTCTCTCAAAATCTCTTTATTGTCGAAATAATCCCATGACTTCGGCCCCTATTGAGTGGAATAAAATCTCAAAATTTTTTGAGATCGATTTTGCATTAATTTTTTGATTACTTATTATAAATATTTTATTTCTTTTCATGCCTTTTAACTATAAACTGTGTCTAGAATTTATTATATTCACTAGCTTAATAAGTAAATATAGGTATAACAGCTGCTGTCACGACATTGATTGACAATGGCGCATGGTGCTCAGGAGGACGAACGAGATGCTCAAAAGAAGTACTGCCAGCTAACAGACTCAAAGCGCTCAGAGCAGCATGTGCGTACAATCTGCGTTATAACGAGTAAAGTTCCCTTCGATATACGAGCAGAGGAATTTTAGCGACTGCATTACTTACGTGGACACAAATCGACGCCTGAAGAAAAGATAACCGGGCGCGCATTTTCGATATCAAAGTGGCAAAACAGATGGGATGACTCTTCCAAAGGCCGATGGACACACAAATTGATTCCCAAACTATATGAATGGATAAGTAGAAACAGATTTCTACCTAACCCAGATTCTCAGCGGACTTAGTGGCTTTATTGCGTACCTCCACCGTTTTAATCTAGCAGATTATTCGACCTGCCCTGAGTGCCACAGCGAAGAGAGAGTGCAAAAGGCGTTACTTTTCTCTGTGCTACATTTTATGAAGAGCGCTTCGAACTCGTAAATGTCCTCGGCGTTGTCCTCACCCCAGACAACCTGGTAACATAAATACTGAAATGGGAAGCAGTAAAAAAGTGTGCAGCAACGATTGTAAAAAAACTCCCAAAGATGGAGTTCGAGCGCAAGGCGGAAGCGAGGCGAATGCAACCGATCTAGAACACCCCACAGATGCGTGATACAAAGAAGCCATATTGACGCAGATCTCCTATCAGGGTGACTGTATTTACGAACAGACGCTAAACACGAACGTCTGAGGCAAGCCTCACGATGAACCCAAACAGACGACAAGTCGATATCGAGCAACGATATTGCAACTTTCCGATGCCCCATTGGTCACAAAGTAGTAATGGAGGCTATTGATAGCTTATAACCCCCATATGCAACTAGGAGAGGAACCTGGACGCAGGACCTGGTGTATTCAAACAGCACAAACGCGACTATACCTTGACGAGATGTTTTTAGCAGTCCCAGGGTGGAAACAGCCGAGAGGGAGGAAAGTTATAGAGTTAGTGGGAGCATGTCCCACATACCACTGGTGTGACGCCACCTTTGATGATGTTTGTGACATATGCGACTTTAAGCTCATCTGACAACAACAACCAAAAAAAAAATTGTAACAGTGGGCCATAACTTGAAGAAAAAAAAGAAATTTGGAGATATATCACGCGCGTCTTTCAAGTTCATGATGAATTCCTGGTACTTTTTACACTCAATGTATGTTTAATTTGAGTTTAAAAAAGATACTCGCACTGAAAGGCCCTGTACAAATCAAAGTTGTACGAATAATGTGACTTATTCGTTGGTGGCTGCTAGTATCGCTGACAGTGCGGAAGGAGATATGCCGCACTAAATCTGCGTAATTGCTGTTGTCACTGTCAACTTGAAACATAATTTTTCTACCTGTGCGCGGCTTATCTGGACCAGCGGCGATTTTACATTTACAGTTCATTAAACCAGATAGCAGCTGCCTCCAAGACCAATGCACATATGCACATTTACATATACGTAAATATGCATTATAATAAGTAATAGACAATTTTTAGAATGTTGCCCGCAAGGTGCTGACAGGTCGGCAATTAAAGGTAGGAAGGAAAAAACAGCTGCTGATATGCCAGACATGTTATCGAGAAGGCTTTAACGCCTGCAATTACGTTTGTAAAATGGCAAACCACCCACCCACTTGATGCTACACATACACGCTTGTATACATACGAGGGTTGCCTCTTATATTTTGCGCCCTGCATTCACTAGAACCAATTTTCAAAGCACTTTTGCCACTCAGAAGGGAATATCTCCAAAATGACCAGTATAAATGCTTCAACAGCTTCTTCAGGCGTAGAAAAATGATAGCCGCACATTTTATTTATGATATTCGAGAACAAAAAGAAATTATTAGATGCCAAATCAAGGCTGTAAGGTGGATGATCCATTAACTCGATCTTTTAAGTGCTCAAAAATTCTCTTCTGTGAACCGATATGTGAGAGTTTGCATTGCCTTGGTGAGGGATGTTTCGTTTTCGGTGGTTGCGTTTCCTTGATTCCTCGGAAACTTCTGGCAAAGAAATGGTATTGTACCACTCAGAATTGAATTAAATTTTCCTGTGGTGTAGATGCAACATGACCAGATTCCCAAAAAGGAGGTGACCATTTGCTTTGAGGTACTTCTTGTTCAAAACAAATTTATATGGATTATGCTCGCCTTGGACTACTTATACTGTCGATTGCTTAAATAAAATTTAAGAAAAAGCGAGCAAAGAAGCACTAGATATGTGGTAACTCCTAAAACATTCAGGTTAAAAGCCCATTGCATTCAAAGCTCTGGAAAATTAAAGGGTAGATAGTGAGGGAAGAAAAGAGAGGAAGGGACAGAAAGAAAGACATAGGATAAAATAAAAACAGAGATAGAGATGGAGATAGAGATTAAGATAGAGATAGAGATAGATATAGAGATAAAGATAAAGATAGAGATAGAGATAGAGATAGAGATAGAGATAGAGATAGAGATAGAGATAGAGATAGAGATAGAGATAGAGATAGAGATAGAGATAGAGATAGAGATAGCTTAGTCATTGAGAATTTTCCAGATTCTTTGGCAAATCTGAAAATATCCTGCAGTTTGAGAGAACCAATTTTACTCAGTGAATTTTACACTGAAACCTTCTAGGCCAGACCAACTTTTCTCTATGTAAATTGCATAGGTACTTAATCGCTCATCCACTTCATGATTCCTGCAGAACTGATTCCAATTATTGGCAGAGATCCCTATTGATCAATTCATCGGCAATTTCACACCCTTGAACACCGCGGTGTCCCATATAAGTATGATACAAGCTTATTCTGCCTTGTAACAAAATTAAACTTTTTCTTGCATTCTTTAATAATCTTTGAGGTTTGCTTCGCATTCTCCAGGACCTTCTATGCAGTCGGACTGTCTCTAAAGACTCGAATCTATTTCCCGCTCCATCTTCTCCCAATTATCGATTCTGCTACTTTCAGAATGGCAAAGATTTCCGTTTGGAAAAAAGTTGCCATTCCTCCCATAGCGTAATGATATTTATTACCATCCGGGAATTAAGTAGCATCCGGCTTCAGAACTTATTTCATTCTTAGACCCATCGGTAAAGAAACTATCCGTCAAATTTCTTTGAATGCATTTTCAATTGCTCCATTGCTCACGCAGTTTCTTCCAAATGAAACTATGGGCACAAGATCGTCCTTATGTGCTAAAAACAGGCGATACTGCTCAGATAACATATCTGTGTCTCGAAGTTTCATCCCATGGAATCCAAGATTCGCCAAGAACGCCAAAAGTCGCAGTAAGTTGATCAATGCACTCATCGTCTTGATAATATAAATAAACGAAGACTCTTACAGCCTCGAAATCATAATTGGCAATACTGATGTTGGTGCCGATATGCGGCATTCACTTGGGACGATTCTTCTGCATAAGGTTCAAGTAGCTCACAACTTCTGGGCTTAGCACAAGTAGCCTCTGGGTAGCTTCCGAACACCCGTCCGAGAGCGAGCTAATGTGGGAAAGCGTAGCAAACCAGGATAGCTGGTTGTGCGCTGGGTTTCGGACTCGCCACGTAAAAATCCCCCCCAATGAATACACGATCTAAGTCTCGCAATCATAGCTAACCATCGTACGAAAATTTTCATGAGTTAATCTCATCTTGATTTCTTGGAATTATCTTTGATAAGCGTCTTACTTTAAAGAAAACTGTTTAGATTTAAAAAAGAACTTAGCTGCCAGGTTAAATATTATAAAGTATCTGTAATCTAAATATAGTTTTATACATATCATACATCTTATAAATATTACTATGGTTTGCCAATAAATGGACACTGCATCAAAAGTCACCTTAAGCTAATTTTCCCAACATACCACGTGGCCGTACGCAGAAGCGTTCGAGCCTTTCCAACATCTCCGCTACAGTACATATTGATGGAAGTAGGGCTACCCAACGTTTCGGAGAGAACAGAATACACCACAAATCACAACAGAAATCATCCCAAAACTTGTCTATTGCAACAATAGTATTCTACATGAGGCCACGTCATCACTATTTGCTGCAAGTAAAATGCAAAATCACAAGTCAACTATACATAGTAAGAGCACTGGAATATGCTAACAAACCGGGAATAATCACACGGCCCCAATTAACACGTTCCCTGTCCGCTGAGCCACATATGGTTCAGTAAACGTGCGCCTGATAAGCACTGATACGTTCCTGAGCCATATGTGCGTCAGGGGGTATATGAACCACATGTGTTTTATGAACGTGCAGAAGCAAAAATGTCCCTCTACGCTCATGTACCATAAGTGTTTCAGGTAGAAATACCCTACATCTGTTTTTTTTTTTTAATTATTATTATTACTAAAGCTATCCTATGACTACAAAAAAACAAATTATTCAAAAACCCCTGTTGGACTTGTCGGTCAATTTTGCATTTTTGTATTGGGACGGGGAACATGTTAAGGCCCCCAATTAGCTCTCCGCCTTGGCTTTTTAGAAAGTCCTCAGTCCTTTTTGCTATAGCAACATTTCCTAAATCCAACACCAGTTCATACCAGCGTTGGTTTGAAGAATACGTCGCACCATTTAGACCTGAATGGAAAATGATCTACACTGATGGTTCAAAAATTCTGGACCACACCACGCTTGCAGTAGTGAATGCTGATGATGAAACAATAACGAAGGGTCAAATACCTTACTACTGTTTTGTGTACACAACAGAAGCTATAGCAATATCCATGCCATAATAATTGCCATAATCAAAAACTAATGAAACAACAATAATTTGTTCGGATAGCAAGTCCACCATATCAGGTATCATGAACATAACAAACAAATCACCACTTATTTCAAGCATACGGAGCATATTAATTGAGCATCAAAATAAAGTCAAAATAATGTGGATTCCTGACCACGTTGGTATTAAAGGGAATGAGCATGCCGGCCAAAAAGCTGAGCCTGCAGCAATGGAAACGTTTCACACATTTGATTGTATGCTGAAGAAGGACATCTACGGACTAATTAATAAATATTTTGATGCAAAAAGAACTGAGGCATAGAGAACAGTGAAACACCATTATGCAAGCATAAATACTCGTACAACTGGCACTTAACCCAACTATCTAGCCATAAGCTGTACCAAGGACATCACTGCCTTCATCCGACAACGCATTGGACATACAATCGGTACACACTCACACATTTTAAATGACAGATTACTTAATTAGAGCGGATCTGAGAAAATTGTTTTAAGCCATTAGTCTCTTTCTTCTTCTTAATTGGCGCTATAACCGCTTACGCGATTTTGGCCGAGTTTAGCAAAGCGCGCCAGTCGTTTCTTTCTCGTGCTAACCGGCGCCAGTTGGACACACCAAGTGAAGCCAAGTCCTTCTCCACCTGATCTTTCCAACGCAGAGGAGGCCGCCCTCTTCCTCTGCTACCACCAGCTGGTACCGCATCGAATACTTTCAAAGCCGGAGCGTTTGTATCCATTCGGGCGACATGACCCAGCCAACGTAGCCGCTGGATCTTTATTCGCTGCGCTATGTCTATGTCGTCGTAAAGCTCATACAGCTCATCGTTCCATCGTCTGCGATATTCGCCATTGCCAACGTGCAAAGGTCCAAAAATCTTACGCAGAATCTTTCTCTCGAACACTCCAAGCGTCGCTTCATCGGATGCTGTCATCGTCCAAGCTTCTGCGCCATACGTTAGGACGGGCATTATGAGAGTCTTGTAGAGTGTTAGTTTTGTTCGTCGAGAGAGGACTTTACTGCTCAGTTGCCTACTTAATCCAAAGTAGCACTTGTTGGCAAGAGAGATTCTACGTTGGATTTCAAGGCTGATATTGTTATCGGTGTTAATGCTGGTTCCTAAATAGACGAAGTCTTTTACAACCTCGAAATTATAACTGTCTACAGTGACGTGGGTGCCGATACGCGAGTGCGCCGACTGTTTTTTTGAAGACAGGAGGTACTTCGTTTTGTCCTCGTTCACCACCAGACCCATTCGCTTTGCCTCTTTGTCCAGTTTGGAGAAGGCAGAACTAACAGCGCGGTTGTTAAGGCCGATGATGTCAATATCATCGGCATACGCCAGCAATTGTACGCTCTTATAAAAAATTGTGCCTGAGCGATTAAGTTCTGCGGCTCGTACGATGCTCTCCAACATCAGGTTAAAGAAGTCACACGACAGCGAGTCACCCTGTCTGAAACCTCGTTTGGTATCAAACGGCTCGGAGAGGTCCTTCCCAATTCTGACGGCGCTGCTGGTGTTGAGCAACGTCATCTTACATAGCCGTATTAGTTTTGCGGGGATACCAAATTCAGACATCGCGGCATACAGGTAACTCCTTTTCGTACTGCCGTTCTATATATATATATTAGGGCGGGTCGATTTAAAAATCGCGCATTGCTCTGTGAAAATCGTATTCTAGGGATCAAAATAAGAAACTTTGCCGAAGGAACCATACCTCTAAAACGAATTTTGATGTCCCCCAATTTGGGTCGAACGAAAAATCCCACTTTGACCCATTTAGAGTGTTCCAATCAAGTCCAAATGTATGAACGACCCCCACTAACTTTGGACGGCCGATCCACCCATGCCAGTGGCACACCCCCTGGAACTCCCCTGGGGGGTTCCCCATATAGTCATTTCAAAATATCACCATTTTTGGCGTTTACATGAGAAAAGAAAATAAAAAGTTCGACCCAAATTGGGGGACATCAGAATTCGTTTTAGAGGTATGGTTCCTTCGGCAAAGTTTCTTATTTTGATCCCTAGAATATGATTTTCACAGAGCAATGGGCGATTTTTTTGCCTCCCCACAAATCGACCCGGCCTAATATATATATAATTGGCGCATATACCCTTTTTGGGTGTTTGGCCGAGCTCCTCCTCGTATTTGTGGTGAGCGTCTTGATGTTGTTCCTCAAATGGAGGGACCTACAGTTTCAAGCCGACTCCGAACGGCAGATATTTTTATGAGGAGCTTTTTCATGGCAGAAATACACTCGGAGGTTTGCCACCGCCTGCCGAGGGGCGACCGCTATTAGAAAAATGTTTTTCTTAATTTTGGTGTTTCATTGAGATTCGAACCGACGTTCTCTCTGTGAATTCCGAATGGTAGTCACGCACCAACCCATTCGGCTACGGCGGCCGCCGTATATCCTATGAATTTACTTCCCTCATTACTTAATTTCTTTATTAATTCATGTGTCGATAGTGCTTAATAATCTTTTCCAGAAAATTCACTGTCTAATAGCTTAACTTTTCTAGGCAAATAATAATCTTATTAGAGCAGTGAGCCGTAAGCCCTGGCAGCTAGTGCTCCTTTTATTGTAAAATAATAATTTAGAGTTATTTTCCATATATCAATAAATAATCTCATCTTTTGGACGAGATAAATTTTTCAACTCGCTGGCAAAAGAATGAATTAAGCTCGCCTGTGAAAACTTTATATATAAGTTTTCGCTAAAAAATACCCAACATTTCGTTAAAAATATCGAATTACAGCTCATCACACGCAGAGTTTCAAAGGCACAAAACATAAACGGCAACCCTCGTATAAACATTTGCATTATCCATCAACTATTCATGGATATCCTATCAATTACATGTAAAATATGAGTATATTAGTCCATAAATGTTAATATTTATTAGAAATCTATGCATTTATTTTTCTTGCGGTTTGATATGCGCAGCCTCAGCGACAGGTACTTTGTTTGACATATTGACAAAACAAATATTTATTATTTCACAATTAGCAATAAATTCAATCTAAGCAACTAAAAGTTCAACGCATATGCGTACTTACACACTCACACACACACACACACACACACACACAGGCGTAGCTACATACCCGTTTGTGGTTTTCTATAAGCCGCTTAGATCGCGCCGATAAGCACAAAGGCGCAGACACAACCCACATCGAGTTCAGTACAAACACCAGCTCCGCTTCGGAGGCAGGCTGGCGCGCACCTCATTGCCGTTGCGTAAATTAAGAGGCGTGAAATGCTACACTAAAACTCTATATTGGTGCGAATATATCGCTTTACGCGGTTAATAAATAAATAAATAGGTTTTTTAATCAAAGCCAATTGCTATGCACGCAAAATGCGAAAGGCCTGCAAGGCAGCCACCAACTTTAGAACTTTTTTATCTTCTTATTTCCAAGTATCTGAATATGCATTTTATTATTTTTTTTGTTGTTGTTTTGTACGCAAGCCATTTTTCTTTGCCTTTGCATATTTAACTAGCTTTCATACTGCACGTTCGTGTTGTTGTTTTTATTGCTGTTGTTGTGGTTATTGTTGTCATTGTTCTTGTCAATGCGTGCCGCTTAATAGCCTATAATTTTCAGTTTTATGTTCTAATCGTCGCGATAATGACTTCGCAGGCCGGCTGCAGCAAAAGCCGTAATCTTTATCGTCATCTTGATGTTGTAGCCCGATAATTCAAATATGAAAATTGTAATAGATTGGCTGTAAAAATCGCTCGTAAATCTGCCCACTTTGGGCGCCTACAAAAGCATAATGGAATTTCTATGTTTTACGGTGATGCAATTTGTGTGTTGCATTCGTGAAAGTATGTGGAAATTTATTGTGTTTCGTTTTGGTCTGCGTATTTGAATACCCAGCATGCGTTGGATTGCGGAAATCATAAATTTTTTACAGTTAGTTACAAATATGTTCTACCCCTCCCTCTGCTGCCTCCCGTAAAAGGTGTTGCAAAGTCATCAGACATTTTGTATTATGTCATACTTGTTTAGTACCTCTCCAACCAAACTATCTTTAACAACTTTAGTAAGTGTGGCCAAGTGTTGAAGAGCGGCGATGAAACAATGCATAGGAAATGCAAAAACTATGGTATACAAATCGCGATGGAAAATTTTCCAAACTGCGAGTGTTGACGAAAGCCTTTCAACACCTCTGCGGAAGTGAGGTGCGCTATGAGCTTTATGATGGAACTATGCAACATAAAACATGGGCTGAAATGTTCAGGGTCTAGCACATCGATGGCCCTAGTTTTATCGTATTCACCTCTTTTTCAGTTAGTACTAACCTTAAAAAGACAGCTGTTAAAATTTTCTAAATTCTATTCATTAGTTCTTAGTGAGTTGTTGTGCTAAGTCTTCAGCCACTTTTGTTATTTTCAAAACAATGAATAAAACATAATTTCATGTTATAATTTTTCACTGGCTTTTGACTTTTGGTCTCCAACCAAAACTATCCAATTGGTTCTACACAACCATTGTAAGGCAAATACTAACATATGCGGCACTAGTCTGGTTGCCCGCAACAGAAAAGAAAGGCAACCAAACCAAGCTGAGCAAGATACAAAGAACAGTGTGTATCTTAACTACAGCAGCGCTTAGCACCAGTCCTACTGAAGCGTTCAATGTACTAACTCATCTATTACCATGAGATTTACACATTAAAAGAATAGCTACTTGCAGCGCGGTGAGACTCAGAGACATAGGAAGCTGGACAACAAGGTCATACGATCACAGAGAGATCCTCCTACAGGGACCCTCACATCCTTAACTTCAAGAAAGACGTTTTCAACCGAGAGCCGAATGGGGCACAGGGAAGGTAATTGGAAGATACGATATTGAAATATACACTGATGGTTCTAAGATGAACTGCAGGCTTCCATTCTGAGCCGCTCAACGTATCTCAGTGAATTCGACTTCCTGATTATGCCGGCATGTTCCAGGTAGAACTTTTAGCGATCAGGGAAGCATACAAATCGCTAAAACTCTACAAAGAAGTTGGTGCAAGAGTAGCTATCTTTTCAGACAGTCAAGCAGCTATCAAGGCTTTAGACTCCAATTGCATTTCATCCAAACTAATTTTAGAGTATAAAGAGGAACTAGAATTGCCAATGACTAAGACTAGAAATTACTTTGATATGGGTCCTCAGATATAGGAACATATAAGGTATTGAGATAGCGGATGAGCTAGCGAGAAAATGTTCGACACTAGACATAGCATGTTGTGCCTCTAAATATAGACGGTGGTATATCTCTAAATTTGTATTGCGCTGTAGCCTATTTTTTTTGTGGCAGAACGATTTTAGATCTTGAAGCTTAACAAACTCCTGCCCAAGAATATTTAATTTTCATATTCGAAGCTGTATAAATATACAAATGATACTTGGCAAAGAAAATCGCATAAGTCTACAAAGCAAAATTACCACGACGGGCGAAAATGTTAAAATTACTTTATGAAAAAGAATAGATGTGCAATATTTTCTACTAAAACTAGATTCGTTAAATCCATTGCTATTAAAGTAATTCCTAATTAAAGTACCGTAGTTATGTACTCTTTTAATAGTTTTCCATGATGTGGTGTACTACTACTTAAAATAATTTAGTGCATAAATTTAGTATTCGACTCACCTTTTGGTTCTTTTATCACAGAATCGTTGTATGAATGAAGTTAAAACGTTTTTTGTTTGTTTGTTTGTTAAGTTGTAAGTAGTTGGATGTAATGGGATGCCACTTCGAAGTGAGTTATGATTTTTTGTTTTCTAATATCTGATTTTTAACGTCTTTTCACCTTCTTCACCCAAGTTTCTGATATTAATAACGATTGAAAGTGATTGAAGTGCTTCGAAATATTGCAGTATTTTCTGATTAAATTGTTTTATAACGAAATTGCAGGTGATTTACTTTTTCCGGAAAACAATTAGATATTATATAAGTAGGTAATTTTGTTATTTGTGGCTTGGAAATTAAACTTTCGATTATACGAAATAATTTTCATTAGTTGGAAAGAAACGAAATGATGTTAAGTGGCAAGCATTTACTTATTTAATATAATTTTTTTTTTCGCTTGCTTAGGCTGAATGAATGGAGTTGTAAAAATTGGAAAGAAACAGCGGCGTTTGAGCCAATTGTGTTTACATGGTGAATGGCAGCGCTGCGAAGCGGGGAGCCGCGTTGTTGGAGCGGTGAAATACGTTCGTTGTTTTTTTTCGCTTTTGAAGTAATAATAAACTTGAGGGTAGTTAAAAGCTAAAAATTGTTGTAATCGTAGTTCAGTTGCTGTTGCTTTTCTCGCTTTTTCTGGGCGTCGTTATTTTTGCTGAAAGTAAATATAACGAAAGCAAAAGTTGAGTCAATTTGAATAAGAAATTTAATTCTGTATGCTTATAAGTGTAGAAAATATATGCTTATATATATTTTGCTATTTTTTGTACTAAAAATGCTTGCACTAAAAGATTTTGTACTCAAATTTTCCTACTATTACATTTTTTAATAAAAGATAATAAAAAGAATTTTCTATTTTTTGTACTAAAAGTGGTTGTACTAAAATTTTTCTAGTATTAAACTTTTTTAATATATATTAACAAAATATTTATAATAAATATAATTTCTTATTTTTTGTAGTAAAAGTGTGTGTACTAAAATTTTTCAACTGTTAAATGTTTTTAATAAAATATAATAAATTTATTTTCATATTTTTTGTACTAAAAGTATTTGTACTAAAAGTGTCTGTACTAAAATTTTTCTACTATTACATTTTATTAATAAAAGATAATATATATAATTAGATTTTTTTGTACTAAAAATGTTTGTACTAAAAGTTTTTATACTAAAACCTTTCTACTATTACATTTTTGAATAAAAGATAATAAATATAATTTTCTATTTTTTGTACTGAAAGTATTTGTACTAAAATTGTTTGTACCAAAATTTTTCTAGTATTATTTTTTTTTAATAAAAGATTATAAATATAATTTCCTATTTTCGATACTAAAAGTTTTTGTACTAAATTTTTTCTACTATTACATTTTTTTAATAAAAGGCCATAAATATAAATTCCTACTTTTTGTACTAAAAGTGTTTGTACTAAAATTTGTCTACTACTACATTTTTTTAATAAAAGATAATAAATATAATTTTCTATTTTTTGTAGTAAAAGTGATTGTACTAAAACTTTCTAATATTAAATGTTTTCAATAAATTTTAATAAATAATTTTCTATTTTTGGAACTAAATGTACAAACACATGTAAAATGTTTCTACTACTACTTTTTTTAATAAAATGTTTAAATGTTTTTAAATATTTTAATCAGCATTCAATGAATATCCAAGCTATTCAAGAACATTTCTAAGTGTAGTTTAATTTGAAAAGCATTTTTACCTATGCATGTCATTCATTAATGAAAAATTTATAAAACTTAAATAATAGAACTTTACTGAAAATGTTTTTGCCAAATATAGAAAATCCGCAATTAGCAAACACAATAGCAGCAAGGTAGGAAAAAACAGTTGAAAGCAAAAGTCCAAGTTTGTGGTGAATGGTAGTCTGTCAGCGGCACGATTGACAGTTCTGGGTGTAGCTGAACACTCTCTTTTTCCACACTAACTGACCGCATACTTGCGATGTTGTTGGCCTTTTGTTTAGAACAAATAACACGCACATACATACATACAATTGTATGTGAATTATTTCACTTTCAAACTTGTCAAGTTTGCCCTGCAGGAAACTCCACTGAGGCCGAATTGATTAGCTGCTAATGAGCTTAGAACCAAATGAAAAAGTGCGCAACCATTCGCTTTTCAGGGGCCACCGTAGTCGATGCTCTAGCAAGTGTCAATTGCTTCCCGCTGCAATTCTTAATCGATTATATAGAATTATATATACTTAAAAATACAGTATGAAATAAGTGTTGCTCCTTGCGGTGGTGGCTGAGAGTAGACAAACGGCTGCAAAGGGTTAAAATAATTTTGGATGATTTTAGTTATTATTATTCAGAATTTCATATAAAATGAGAATTCTTAACTTTTAGGTGACATAAAATGAGTTGAAATCACTAATACAAATATTTAATAAAATACGTGTTTTCTTATTTTCCATGACCTATCCTAAAAATGTCATAAGACTACAGGAATTATTTTCTTTTTTTTCATTTTTTGCACTGTGAAATTTGTGGTTTAGAATAACTAACTTTTATCTTCTGAAGGCAGCTGTTGCTTCTCGCAGCAATAGCAGGGATGTGTTTAGGTGGAACTCTGTTAGGCGAAATTCTTCTGCTCCAGAAATTAGTTTCACTAACTGCGCTTTTCCCTGCAGGGTCCATCGTAGGCAGAAAACCACGTTCTAAACTATTATTCAATAATGAACTATAAAAAATATAACAGGGAATTCTGTACTACAAAAAAGTTATTGTAATACTCGTAAAATCAGCAAAATCAAGTTACTTAATATTTCAGAACAAGTTTTAAATGTTTTTTGTTCTCATTTGTTTCGTTTTATTTCCCAGTTCATAGCACACCCATTTGTTGAATGGCATACACAGGCAGGTGTACATACCTAATAATCTTTAATTTTCTATAGGTGGGTATTTAGCGTTTGCGGAAAGAAAATATAAAAGTTACAGTTAATTATAGCTGGTATTTGCTGGCGAACAGCTTTGAAATAATAGACTTAATGGTTTAAAGGAATCGGAGACACAATACCTAAATGCCCGACGTATGAAATTACAGCCGTCTATGCCTGCAAGGCAGCAACAAATTAACTCATATTTTGTTATTAAAGTAAATTAGATGAAACTACGTGTAATTGTAGGCGAGCAAGTGTTCTCGCTTTGTTTCACATGCCGTTTAAATGTCAGATATTTGAGTCCGGCTGCACATGGGCAAGCGATTGCAAACCCATGTGACAATGCGTTAGGGGAGTAAGAGTAACTAAATCTGCCTGTTTAAAAGGAGATATGCATTACGAGTATGAGTAATTTTCTGCCATCTTGTAGATATTCTTCAAAATACTAAGCTTGAAACTACAATAAATGGGCCTTTGCCTACGACTACTCAAGGCGAATTCATACAAAATGTTGTTAATAGAGCACATGATGTGTGTTTTTTGCAATATTGTGGCTTGAATGTTAAAGTTACCTGCTTTTTAGCTGTTGCTTTGTTCATTTGTTTATACTTTAACTAAAATTTGTACAGTCAAAATACCATATTGCAAAAGCAAAATACATGTAAATGTTGTTGTAGTTGCTCCAGTAGCATCACTTTAAGTAGATTCGTCTAGGTAATTATTCAGCAACTGTTCAACTTCTCTCTACCTGCCTCGTCAAGTGCAGGAGCGAAATTAATGAATCCCTCACAGAACTTTATTGATACGATGCTGGGGATGAAGACTGATCGATTTTATTGCTTTTTTGTACCTTGTATGTATGAAGCTTTGTCTCATTAGATTAGAAAACAGACTAGTTTCTGCATATTTTTTTAGTGCTAAGCCAATAATCGACTTCGTCGGTAAATAAGAAAAGATAAGAAAAAATTTGTAGGCAAAAATAAGATGGCATAAGATAATATATGGTAAGATAAAGCGAATGTAAAGTAGGATAAGATAAGAGAAAATATGAAAAGATAATATTAGATGGCATGAGGTATATGAAAAAGGGGGACTGAACTGATCTACTTGTAGTGCAAGAAAAACCACGTTCAGTTCACATTAAGAGAGATACAGATAGAGATAGAGATAGAGATAGAGATAGAGATAGAGATAGAGAAGGAGATAGCTTAGTCATGTGAGAATTTGCCAGATTCTTTGGCAAATCTGAAAATATCCTCCAGTTTCTGTGAACAAATAGTAATCATTCTCATGGCTTCCGAACTCAAGCAAAAGCAGGACACTAACAGAGAAAATGCTCAGTGGTATACGCCTCCTCTATGCAAGACAGGCAAATCGGGGCCTTAATGATTTCAATGATGGTCATTTGCTGACTCCATGCGTTGTGTCCTGTTATAATACCGATCATTCAAGTTTTAGAAGAGAGTTCGAAAGTGGTCTGTTCGGGCTTGTCAAAAACAAACTAATGTGGTCTCGAATATGCTCAATCGCCGCATTCCTAACAGTCAGAGAAATAAAAAAATATTTTTTCCAGATGGTTTAAAGACTGGATATTCATACACATAATACTCGTATTCAAAGAGACATCTCCGATGCATATGGATTTTTAAGTTTCATTTGCTCAGTTTTCAAGCGGGAGCAAATTTCTGAATACCTATACAACTACTTATGTACATTTGTTGGAAAAATAATAATAATTGACAGACTTGACTACTTTTCTTTAGATTTTTTTATGGCAATTCACATATATTTTCCAAAAATTAAAATTTTTAATTAGAAGCAAAAAATAAAAAACAATTTGAGTACGCAATTTTATAGCCCATTAAGTTGTAGTGCAATGGAGTGCAAGTTTGAAGTGGCGTAAAAGTCTGGAATTTTTTGGACAATTTGTTTGCCCGACAAAATAGACGAAATTTTTTGGTAATGCTAAAGTTTAATAAACTATAAAACTTTTTTATGATAATTTGTCGACTTTTTATAAATCTTGCATAAAGTTGTAGTACAAGGTGGCACAAAATTAATTATCCAATTTTGCTTTTGAATAAATAAAAGTGGCTCAAAATTAATCATCCAATTTTCTTTTTGAATAACTTTTTTACTGAATAAAAAAAATATTTTTAGCAATGGAAAACTTTACTTTGATCTTTACGCGGTCCATTGCTTGTCTGTTTGTAAGCCGCAGCTGTCTAAAGTGTCAGACATGATGACGTACGACACCATTTGCAAAAATTATAAATCTTCCGATAGGAAGAAATAGAAAATTATAAATCTTCCGATGCATTTTGCGCCACCTTGTAGAGTGGCCTGTGTTTTTTTCTTTCAGGTTATTGAAAAAAAAAATGTAAAAGTAATCAAAACTGATCAAAATAGCGTGATCCCATTATTTTGTTCATAAGTCTGTGTACATATATTCTTCCAACCAGTTTCTCTTCTTCTTCTTTTTCCTTGTGTGCGGTTTCACCATTTGTCGCTTTGGGTCGAGACCAAGAAACTTCACCAGCAGCCTTCCTTTGCCAAAAAAGTTATTAAAATCCAAAGCAGAGAGGTTCTTCTGAGTTTGGCCCATCCTTAAGTGGAACGGCTAAAGAACATCTGCAAAAGATGCATCCTGTTATCCTCCATAAACACAAGCTGGGACAAGTCAAGACCATAGCATCTAACCGCGTACGTTGAAGAAGCGGCCCTTTGCGTAGCGGCCCTTTGCTCCTCAAAGGAGTATTCAGGTGAAAAAAATAAAAATTCATGCGACCTTCTGAATCGCCCTTTGTATGGAAATCTAAGCAAGTGACGAATATTTGTGATTGACGGTTGTTTTCCTCATCGTTCAAGTAGTTCATAATATTCGCTTACTTTACTCAAACAACCTGTAGCTATCAAGCAAATGCCCATTTCGAAGTGTACTAATATGAGATGGCAAATTTTAGTGGAACAACTTCAACATATTTATGGGCATACCACAGTCTTCGGCATACATTCATCAGTGGGTGTGGCTGTAAGCTGGCGTCAGTCTTGCAGCAAGCGTCTTGCTATACAAATGTGCCGTTATTAAAACGCCCTGCGTGCAATTGTGTGCTGGGTTTGCTTGGACTCGCCATATAGAATCTGCTACCAATGAAAAAGCGCAAGACGCCTCGCATGATGGCCTTCCGACGGCTTTACGTTCTTAGTTATAACTAGAAAGGAAACTTTAATGATCTGAGTGATTGTGAAGCACCCTTCTAGCACACCATCAGCTTGAATAATGCTCAGATCTGCTTAGCATGACAACCGCACAATCAACAAAGTCAACATCAACATTTATGATTTTTTTTACTTGTCAAGCAATTGCGAAATTTCGCACACACACCAATCAACGAACGGAGCAGATCATCCATTGTGATATTTAGGTGGGAATCAGTTCAAGTCGAGTCAACAATGTCAATAGGTGTAATTTCTTCTTTACCGACAACCAGGCAAACAGTCGTCGCATTTATGTCTGCATATGTGGATATGTGTGCAATGGTACAAATGAAACAAGCCGCTACTCAAGAAAAAACCAAAAAACAAAAAAAATTAAAAACAATAAAATTAAGACTGGATTCTCAGCCGCCTCGGCAGTAAAAGTGGCAAATAATAAATAAAAGAACACAATTGTTTGCTAGACACTTGAAACTTTGTTGTAATGTTGATGCCGCCACTTGTTGCCAACACCGTAATGACGGTTGCTGCTGCAAACACCATTTTGTATTGTTGGTGCTGATGTTTCTGTTGCAGCAAGAAACACAAAATTTGTTGAATGTCATAAATTGTTGCGAATACGGGGGTAAAATCAACTCACAAACGCTTCCTAAGTATATTAAGCTTTGTGTCACTGTGGCCGAAGTGCGCATTGTTTTTGTTGGCTTACGACGGTGTGCATTTGTTTCTACAAGTCAACTGACAAGTCGCTTGCGCCGAAGAACAATGAGTGCCACCGCTGCGCAATGCATGCGGGAAGGTACATTTGTAGTTACATATTTGTCCATACTAATCTACATACATACATGCATACGAGCACGAGCGACTGCTGATAAGTTCGCTAAAGGTAAGTTAATCACACGACACAAACAGGCCAGATTGATATATATTTGTTAAAGTAACTGGGTGCTAGGTCCTGACGGAAGGTTTAATAGAACATTCCTAAGGATACCACAGCCTTTAAGGTCTCCGTCGCAAACCGTACTTTACACCTCTCCAATCGGACGGTGTGAGAACTTGCTGTACCCAATATGCGCTAATTTCGGTCATGTGCAAACCTCTCCAACTCGTCCGTTGGTCATCTGTAGTTCGTATGCTATCTGCCACAGCTAAATTCTTTGATCAGTCAGTAGGAATTTTTTGTCAGTTTCTTTATTCATCACCTCAGGACTAATCCTCACCCAGAGGAAGTTATAGCCATGCTAAATAAGATAATGCCAAACAAAACGCCAGGACTGGATGGAACCCCATACGAGAAAAAAAGTATATCTATTTTTTTTTACTTTAAAATCGTCGTGACAAGGTACCTACGAAACTGAAAATTTATAAATTACGCGCAATGAGAGTTTTAACAAAATTTGTTAAATTTATTGAAAAATTATACAATAATGTAGCAGAAATCTATCTCAACAACTTGAAACAACTTTTGGCGTTAAACCAGGTTGTCTATTGTCTCCAATGCTTTTCGCCTCATACCTAAAAAAAAATTTTAGAGGTAAGATAGGCCGAAATTGGAATATGAAGGTGAATCTTGGAAAATCGGCGATGATGCGTTTCAGGCAAGGAAGAAAAGTGGCTGTATATGGGAAAAGAAATAATAATCGTAAATAAGTATTGGTACTTAAGGGTGTTATTTACACCGAAAATTTCCTTTAAAAAACATTTCGAAAATAAAGACAACGCGACAATAGCAAATATAAATAAGATAAATAGCTTAAGTAATGGTTTTTTTGGGAAAAAGAAAATAAAAATTTTCAAATAACAGGTGTTATTTGTGAATGGATTGCGCTATTGAGAGACGATTAACGATTTTTTATGGCCGGAACGGGATGGTATTGATCTGGACAACGTTTTTTTTTCAACGAGACGGCACTACGTGCCACACAAACAACGAAACTATTGAACTTTTACAGGAAAAGTTTCCGGATGGTGTTAACTCTCGAAGAGGTGATCACAATTGGCCACCGAGAACTTGTGATTTAACACCTTGTGACTTTTTTCGTTGCACCCACGTGAAAGAGAAGGTATACGCCAACAGCCCAGGGTCGATTCAAGACCTCACAGATGAAACTCGTGAGGCTATCGAGGACTAAGTGGAAGATGTTCCAAGCTGTTTGCGAGCCATTCCAAATTATGCTACTCAGATGTGGGGGCATGGATAATTTAAAAATGTGAACAAATTAATTTTGCATTTCCTAAATAAGATTTTCAAATAACCTGACTGCGCACACTATCTTGACACAGGATAAGAACAAGGACACATTTATGCCCCAGCACTACATTTTTTCTTTCATTTCACAACGATTTGTTTGCTGTTTGGCAAAGGAATAGAACTATTTTTCCTCTACAAAACTATGTTAATTTTATTTTTGAGTTGTTTAATTTATTAGTTGTTTTAAGGTTTGGAAATGGAATACCCAGAAAGCAAAAATCAACTATTTCCACTTCGGGAGGTATGCCACATGATATATCATGATATATGTATGTTTGGTGGGACTGGAAGGTCATGGTGTGCTGGGAAATGCTCGAAAAGAATGCCATAGGTAACAGGAGCTCCACATTGTCCAGCTACACACCTTAAATGAGGCTATTGAACTGAAAGGACCTGATCGGTATGATCCAACCATACTCCTTCACGACAACGCCAGGCCTCATGTTGCACAAATCATAAAAGCCGCACTCCAAAAGCTCGAATCGGAAGTCCTTCAGCATCCGTCGTATTCTCGGGACCTTGCACCGTATTTTCCGCTCCCTGTCAAACCGTATGAATGGTGTTACCTTCGATACAAAGAGGTCCTTAAAAACTGGCTCAACAGCTTCTTTGACACCAGACCAGGCGATTTTTGGCGGAACGACATCATCAAATTGGTCAAGAGGTGGGAAGAGGTTGTAAACAGCAACGGCGAATATATAATTGATTAACTTACTGATATTATTATTGTTCTTTCTTTAAATAAAAGTCTTCGGTAAAAGTGCTACGAACTTATTGCCTAACCTAATACTTTAGGGACGATTTGATTAGGTAAAGAATTTCGTTGACTTTTAAAGCTAGTGGTGGGTGCATTATGCTAAACGGGCTGCATAAGAAAAACTGCCCCATCTGTAACTTAAATAAAATTGAAACAGCAGCCAGCATTTTCTAGGAAGATGCCAATCTGAAAAGTAAAAGTTCTAAAAGGTATCGATGATCAAAATTGGAGAAATCTTACGAGCTTTGTTATTGGTGCTTTGCGATGTACGCAATTCATTACTAGTAACCTTAACAGTAATATTGATCTATTTTCCGGCAAACGACTTAATATGTCAATGTTGCATGTTCATTTTAAATGGAATCCATGTTTCTGTAGTTTACTGTTTTTTTAAGTTATATATTTAATAAAAATGAACTTCTATCGATCTATCTATCAAGTCACCACATTTTCATAACTCACCACCATTTCAGGGCAACGCCGGTGGTGATCGTTCTCGCAGTTCTCTCTTCCTTGTTGAAGTAGCCGATCCCAATGTATAAGTATAAGTATGAGAAGTTGTAGAATCCTCAGCAACCAATTATGATTGTTCCAAATTTATTTTGTTTTTCAAAAGAAAAAAATAAATCATAGCTCTGTGTTACAAACTGCGATAATTTCCGTAGACGTGGTGTTGTTACTTATTCCAGGTATCTACATTACCCTCCCAGTTGACCTCGTAAAAAAACTGAAATTATTTTTACCTACAATGAGTCACTCAATTAGAATTATCAGTGATGATGACTCATTAAGACATCGCTAAGCGAGTCCTGGTATTATCAGACGCCCCTCTTGCGTGTACCTGTGCCAGCATATAGCTAATTGTTATTTCTTATTTTCTTGCAACAGTCACACTGACATCTTACGGTGGACAATTGAATGCTTTGACAAGCCAGATGAACATTTTGGCGCCATTCACACACTGCTGGGCGGTCTTTTTCAAGTGCTGTATAGGTCAAAGGGCTTAAATACGTATGAGAATATATTGTATGAGTATGAATGTATGGAAATATATGGTGGCGGTGGTAGCCGAATGGATTGGTGCTTAACTGCTATTCGGAATAGTCCAGGTTCGAATATTCGTGCTTGAAACATAAAATGATAGAAAAAGTTTTTTGTAATAGCGGGCGCCGCTGGACAGGCAATTGCAAACCTCCAATTGAATTTCTGCCATGAAAAAGTTTTTCATAAAAACCATCAGCCATTCGGAGTTGGCGCCATTTGTAGGGAAAAACATCAAGGTCCGTGTAAGTCCATCCATTAGACCAAGATAATTACGACGATATCTAATAAAGCAATAATAGAAAATGTCATTTTTGATGATAATTTCGATAAGGAGTGGATTTTCCTGCATGATAATGCAACTGTTCAGCCTTTCAAAGCAACAAAAGTGTTTTGGTAGCGAAAAAATAGCAATTTCAGAATCTCTTGCCTGCAGCACTGACTTAACGCAATCGAAAAGATATGGGCAATACTTTATAAAATCAGTATTCTAAAATGGAAGACAGTTTGAGAGCAGTAAAAGCCATAGAAGTGCCATTAATGTCGAATCCTTACAAATTCATCAATTTATTATATGTATTATAAAAAACTTAATAAAATCGCATCGAAATCGACGGTTTCACGAAGTTCTAATCAAAAGAGAATCCAACACAAATTACTAAGCTTCGAAATCTAGCAGAAAATCTTCTCATTCATACGCATTTCGTCAATTGGCATTTCAGTCGTACTGGACAATGTCCTCCATACTGACTTCATACAAAAACAAAAACTTTTATATTCTAGTTTGATATGAGCATTTCAAATGTCGAATTACCTAAAAGTCGACTTTCGAAATGCGGGTTTGCCATTCAAATTTATTTTCTTTTTAGTTGGATTTTGTTTATTGAATACAAATTTATACCTTTTTTGTCAAAATTGAAATGTTCGAAATAAAAGACCGAGGGAAAATTTGCTGATTTGCGGCACTAGTAGTATTTGCACATATTTTTGTATGAAATGTTTTTTGAAAAATATGATATGATTGTGTTTTAAAGTATGAAAAATCTTAACATCAAGTTAATGCAACATAAGGCAAGTATGAGGAATTGCAAACAGCTGAAAAAACCAAAAAAAATCGAAATTGTAATATATTATTATTCTTTCCTAAAAATAGTTTCCAAAACTAATTTTTTTAGGGAGAACTCTGATAAGCTCAGATATGTGAAATTTTTATTTTATTTTAATTTTTTAATTTGCCAAAGCTTATATATTAAAAACAAAATTATCACACAACATAGGCTTTTCGCTGTCCTGCGAGTACTTGGCTGCTCCTCCTTGATTGTCTGGGGGAATTAGCAACTTTAAAAGATGTATTGAGTTAAAATTTTGCTGCTCATGAACTTCTACAGGGCTCGGCACGCGAAGTGTAACCAATTACAAAGGCCATAAACTTAGTTTTGTAAATTACTTTTATTCAATACGAAATGAAAAATGTGTGCAAATAATACAAACTTAAGAATCAATTCACTTTTGCTCGATATGACCACCTTACCCTTGACTATGGCCTTGAGATGGTCCAGAAACGAATTGCAAGCTGCCCGATTATGACTTGCAGGTATTTTGGCCCAATCGCACACAATGGCTTTGTTCAGCGCCTCGAGCCTGGTGAATCTTTTAGTGCGGGCCTTGCTCTCCAAATGAGAATAATCTATCGGACTCGCGTCTGGTGAATTTGAGAGCCATTGTGTGGACGTTATTAAATTCTGAACGTTTTTATTTAGCCATTCATGGTTTACTCGAGCTTTGTGAGACGGTGCCGAGTCCTGTTGAAACGTCCATGGTCTGCCACCGAAATGTTTGTCTGCCCTCGGCTTCAAAGCAACCTCCAGAATACTTTTCCGATAATATTTCACATTTACCTTGACGCCAGGCTCGATGAAAACGATTGGAGAGCGCCCATTTGCGGTTACAGCGGCCCAAACCAGTACTTGCGATGGGAAATTGCTTCGAGTGGCCATACGTAGCCTCAAATTCTCGTATGAGCGTTCGGTCAAGTAAACACGATCGTTTTGAATGTTTATGAACTGCTCAATGATTTTCGGAAAATTTCATCAGAAAACACAATGTTAGGAAACTCGCCACGTTCCACAGTGCGGCCGATTCCCGAAAAGCTGGCCAAAAGTCGAAAAAAAAGTTTCTAGATAGAGTTGTTTTGTCTTTGGGTTGGCTACAGTAATGCCTTGAGTAGTGAAAACCGTTCATAGCAACGTCCTGTACCCTAAGTATCCTCTGTATTTTCAGTCGCAACGTGGCCTTCGTTTGAGCATCGTATTACTGTCGATGAATAGTGAAAGTTGTACACATTTGAAAGATTTTGTAATGGAGTAAATTGAACAAAACCAAATGGAATCATATTACGGAAGGTTAGTAAAATACGAGAAATCTTTAGTACATATCAATACCTCGACACAAAATTTTTAGCTGCAGCAATACGTAGATACATTTTTTGCAATTTTTTTAATAAAATTTGAGTTTTCAAACTGTATAGTAATACAACGCCGTCATATGCTGCTTTGAAACCTATTAAAGGTTACTCAAAAAAGTAATGGTTACTGAATAAAACAAGATTCAGCTGCTACCACTTGCTACCCGCATTGCTCGGCCGCACTGTGCGTTCGTGCAAGCGCAACAACTCCTTTGCTCTTTCGCACCGAACTTTTTTTTGCTGAGGGGAAAGATCATGTGCTTTTGGAACTTGTAAGCCTTGACCTTGAGCTCATTTTTCAATATGCGTCGAATGCTCTCTTGCGATACTTTCAGTTCTTTGGCCATTTTTCTTCCACTTCGACGTGGACTTCGTTCAAGTCGAGCCTTCACTTTCCGAAGCATTTCTGGCGTTGTTGCGGTTTTTTTGCGTTTGCAATGCTACCAATATCATTGTAACGTTTTATATTGCGATACACAAGCATTTTATTCACTTTGAGGTGGCTGAGCTCACGAACAATGGCTGGTTGTGATTTTCCAGCCAAATATAACGCAATCACATTATTACGTTTGAATTCCATCACAGAAAAAAAATTCAACAAAGCTGAGACGCAAATGCTTTTAATGGCTTATAAACAATATATTGAACTGTCATTAGAACAATTTTGGCGTTGATGTCACCAGCTGTTTTACAGATACAAGCAGTGTGAAGATGGTAACACTTCATATCGTTCACCCTGTATTCCGGGAACTTTATTAATGGCGCTATAGATTATGCCAATTTCTCTAAACCTCTGATTTTCATCTGCTTCAAGTTCACTCAAAAATATAAAAAATTTAGACACAAATCAAGCAAAAAAAAAAAAGAAATATAAATAAAGAAATAAAAGTTTCAAAAAAACGCATGTGC
The DNA here is from genome assembly GCF_028408465.1 of Anastrepha ludens. Lineage (NCBI taxonomy): Eukaryota > Metazoa > Arthropoda > Insecta > Diptera > Tephritidae > Anastrepha > Anastrepha ludens. The sequence continues at coordinate 13,462,269 of NC_071499.1, forward strand.
CGAAAAGAAATAAAAAATTTTCAAAGCATATGGCACCTACGGAAACACCGACAAACCCAAAAGCTGTAAGCGGCTAGTATGTCATTTCATATTTTCAAAAAAACAAAAAGCACGCACTCAACATTTTCTCAGTCATTACTCGTACTCACTCAGCCAATCGGACTACCGGTCGGTCGGCATCCAGTTGCACTGTTTGCTGCTCAAATTGATTTGGATGCGCGTCAGCCTGGATGCAGGAAATGCAAAATGACACAAAGCCGACGAAAGTGAGTGGAAGTGTATTCTACCTGAATACGTGGTGTGCATATGTGCACAAATACATGCATATATATATGTATATATGTATGTATTTGTGTGTATAAGTGCGTGCTTTGAGATTTGTGCTATATTAGTGCTTATGTGTGTGTGTGTGCATTGCATCTGCAAGTATTACTACAATCATTGTTGTTGTAACATTTTTGCACATTAATGCAGTTGCCGTTGCTGTCACTCGCAATTACTAATTTTTTTTGCGCTGTGCTTCTTGACGTCGCCATAGATTTGCGCCTGCCAAATTGCATTTGCCTCAAAAGCAAGAAACATAAAAACAAAACACAAAAAACAAAAACAAGTGTGGCTAACACAATTTATGATTTTACACATTTTTCCATGCACATTTTTCCGTGCACAGGCACTCATATAATTTCATGTACGTACGTGCCCCTTTTGTACTCTTTTCTTGTAGTTTCTTAACAGCGAATGTTGAGTGGAATGGATGTTTACGAGCTGGAAAACTGTTGAATCGCATTAGTCGCGCCTCATTCTGCCTTCATGGTTGTTCTGTTACATAAGTGCAGATATTTGTTATGCCCTACTAAGTGCGAATATGCACGTACATATACATATTTTTTTAAATATTCACAAAAGAACGCGGATTTGCGATATATTTACTACCAAGTAGTTAGCAAAAGTTAGTAAAATTTTGACAATTTGACATTTGAGCATAATAATATTTTATTATCTTGCCTCTGGTGTTAATGGATATGCAAAACGATTCGTTGTGGATAATTATTTAATTATTAATTTCCCAATGGTGAAGAGTTGGCGTCATTTTTATTTGATAGCCAATTTATGGTGTTAAAGGCGCCAACCACTCTAAGCGTGTCTTTCTACGCCACGTGAAGAGCGGCGATCCCCGCCAACCAATTTTTGCTATTTATAACAAAAATAGCGTTTGCGCTAATTTATGCAGAGTTGATTACCATATAATAAATTATTTGAAATTTCGTTTTAGTTTATTTTATCTTGAACCCATAGACACCAGCCGTGCTTACTATTCGCAAACTTCGTCATTCAATTTTGTTTTTGAATAAATTTTACTACTAATACTAAGTAATACGAAATAAAATTTTAATAGTAAATTAAAAAAAATTACTTTAAGTGTTGAAAATCTTTATTTTGACTCCCAGCATCGCGTTTGACATTTTCTACATATAGATATAAGGTGGCGCAAAATTAATCATTGCATTTTGATTTCGAATAATTTTTTTACTAAATAAAGGTGGCGCAAAATTATTCATCCAATTTTTTTTTAATAACTTTTTTACTAAATAAAGGTGGCACAAGTTTAATCATCCAATTTTATTTTTGAACAACTTTTTTACTAAATAAAGGTGGCACAAGTTTAATCATCCAATTTTATTTTTGAACAAATTTTTTACTAAATAAAGGTGGCACAAGTTTAATCATCCAATTTTATTTTTGAACAACTTTTTTACTAAATAAAGGTGGCGCAAAATTAATCATCGAATTTTTTTTTTGAATAACTTTTTCACTAAATAAAGGTGGCACAAGTTTAATCATCCAATTTTATTTTTGAACAACTTTTTTACTAAATAAAGCTGGCGCAAAATTAATCATCGAATTTTTTTTTTTTAATAACTTTTTTACTAATTAAAAAAATTTTTGAATAACCTTTTTACTAAATAAAGGTGGCGCAAGATTAATCATCCAATTTTACAATATTTTTGAATAACTTAATAACTTAACTTAATCTTATATATAAAAATGGAGACGTTTTTTTGTGTTCGTTAGTCGCCGATTCACGCCTAAACGCATTCACCGATTTCAATCAAACTTTCACAGATCATTGGTATTGGTCCATAGATGATTTATGTGAAGTTTTAAAGAAATCGGTAAAATTATGCGTGCGTTGTGTAAGTGTGAAAAATACAATATTTGCGGGTTTCCCTGATACGGACATTACGTATACGGAATGAGAATACACGCAAATGAATAGAATATACACAGACATTAATAACATTGTTTCGATGTCGAGTCACATATGCGGCTGTATTATTCGTAACGCAATAGTTGTCCTCTCTTTTCTTTTCTTTTTATGCATGCGTGACACGGTATCAAAGCACATTGCTTTTTTTTTAACTGGAAAAAATTTTGAGCTTCATTTGATCGTTTAATTATTTAGATAAAATAAAAATTCGTTAAAAATATTTGATTCCATTAATAACCATAAGCCTGTATTTTTCGAAGTTCAAAGTTTTTGGACAAATATTGAAACGTTTACTTAAATTAAATGTTAAATACATATATATAAATGCGCAAATGTAAAAGTTTAGATGGATTTAAAATATACGAAACTATTCAGCGATTGAATCCATACATTTTTTGAAATCCATCAATATGGATCGACATTTGCCATAAATGTTCTTTTAAAAAATAAAATGTGTTAATTTAATTGAATTAAGATCAGGTTTTTTTTTTAAGCTGATGGCCTAGCCGCTAATGTTTTTTAATTCAATGTAATTGTAATTCATTAATTTTCCAATTTAAAAAACAAAAAAAAAAAAAGGGTAGGTTTCTATTAGCATATCTTTGTTCATGGGTTTGCGTAATTTTTTTGTGGTAAAAGTTACAAACCAAGAAAAGAAAACGCGAAAGCCGACGAGCAAAATGTAAAAAATAAATCCTCCTGTATGTATATATACTCGAAAAAGTTATGCCAACACTTTTTTCATGCATTTAGGTAGACAATTTTATATGGGCAAACGAACGTTTACGAGACAAATGCCTAAAAGCAGGTATAACTAAAATAGCGCTCTCAGGGATTTCTGTTACAATACTTCTGTAAATTTCATGCTCCAAGTGTCCGAGCATTGGTATAGCGCTGAAGACAAATGCTCAGGATATAATACAAAAATGCATATTTACTTGATTTCACATAGTAAATTATCATTGTTAAAAGAGAACAAGTTTGTATTAGGCAATAATTAAATAATGCAACCTTATGTGCTGCTTTGACGAGTGGGAAAACCAAAATAAATAATTATATTTGTATGTGTGTTTAAAAGAGTTGGATTATTTTGTGAGTGTAAGCAGTTTCAAAGCCAAAGAGTAGTTGCAACATTAAAAAGTACCTGAAACACATTTTCATTTAACAACTAAAATAGCAAATATGAGCAAAATATGTACTTTCTTCAATTTTCTTCTGTTGCCAACTTTCTGAAAAACGTGAATTCACCGCGATGCGATACAGAAACAAAAAGACAGCGACAGCGTGCAGAATTAAATAGTCATTTTAGTATACTTTTGGTGTTTACTTATTCAACTAAATGCATGTATTAGTTTAAAAAAAAAAAAAAAATTTGCAACTTTTTTTTAATTATTTCTAAAGATTACTTTATTTTTGCCAAAGAGCAACCTTGCGTACAGAAAATTGTGTTGTACTTAAAACTTCACCACTATAAACTTGGTCCGTATGAAGGACTTTCACCACGGTTTGTTTACTGGATATACTGAGGTCAACATAATCAGCTGTATCAAAACCATTTGGTGAGTGGTCAATAATTTTAACGTGTGTTTTTCATTGTTGTTTTTTTTTTTTGGGAAAAAATTTATGAAAATAAAATATATTGTGCGTAAAATTTTAATAATCAGTGAAAATAAAAAAACGGTGGTTTCGTTGTTGTTGTTAGCGATTGTAATGCACATTGTAAGTTTTTCATGTTTTTTTTGATTAAATTCATTACTTTTCAATTTTTTTGTTTTAGCTTATTTGAAATCAACTTATGCGGCCAAAAGAATTAGAAATTTAATTTCAACAATAGAAAAAAGAAAATTATATTACTTATATTTTCTTCGCTTTATTTTAGAAATGCCACGTCCGCGAAGAATTGATATTGGTCGCCTGTCGCGTAGAACGCAAAATAGATCAAATGAAAGGCAAAATCAATCACAAGAAGAGCGAGAAATTCAAAACCAAAATCAAAGGGAACGTATGGCCAGATCAGAATGACAATAAACAAAGTACTGGAATTATGCGGAATTGACTTAGAATATCCATGCTTATACCACAACTCAGGGCAAAACAAAAAATGTAGTTTACGAAAAGGCTTTGCGTTAGTTTAAGTTTAAAATTAACATTAATTTTATATTGTAAAAAAAGAATAAATACACAAAGAGTGAATTTAAATCCAGTGTTCATTATTCATTTCTAATTTTGATATGCCTAGCGAAGCAGGCAGAGGGTCCGCTAGTAACTAAATAAAAATAAAACGATTTTTGTTATGGAAATCTTTATTTCAACTCACAGCGCGGTGTTGCACATTTCCTCCATATACAAGGTGGTGCAAAATTAATCATCATGCAATAACTTTTCATTTATTTTCGGGTGAATTATTATACATTTTTCTCTAGTTCTGGAGGAAGTCAAGGCAGCATTTAGGATCTTTATTGTACATTTTATGTACAAAACTAATCATCGAATTTTGTTTTTGAATAAATTTTTTACTATATAAGAAAAATGACTTTAAGTGTTGAAAATCTACCTCAAGGCAAAGCTTTAGGATCTCTATTGAGCATTGTAAATACAAGGTGGCACAAAATTAATAATCAAATTTTGTCTCTGAATCATATTACCAATAGATTTAGAGTAACACCACCTGGATGTTCGAAACTTCGTCTTGCGCAAGCTGCACAGTCGCAAAGGATGTACTCTGGCGTGTCATCGCCCAAATCTCGAAAACTATACAGCGTCCGACACTCGAAGTGTAACCAACTTAAGACCGCTCGCGCAGCTGATGCACGGGCGTTGCGGGTGAATATTGCGTTTTCCGATGAGCAAATTTTTCAAATTGAGCAATTCGTAATTCGAGAGTTTGGGACATCGATTGACCGCCAGGAAGCATCACCCGCCACAAGTAATGGTTTGGGCCGCTGTAAACGCAGTAGGGGGTTCTCCAATCGTTCTCATCGAAATGAGTAAATGCGAAATGTTATCGGTAAAGTATTCCGGAGGTTGCTTTGAAGCCGTGGACAGACAAACATTTCGGTGGCGGACCATGGCCGTTTCAACAGGACTCGGCACCGTCTCAGTAAGCTCGAGTGAACCAAGAATGGCTAAAAAACAACGTTTCAAACTCCATTACGTCCACACAATAGCTCTCAAATTCACCAGACGCGAGAGTAAGGTCCTCCAAAACAACTTACTTAGACCATTGCCAATCCATTGTGATATTCTACAGATTTACTCCTTCAAAATTCCTTATCCGCATTATTGTCTTTCTTTGTCCTCTTATTTTAACGAACAGTGTAGTTATAAGCTCCATTACAAATGCTCCTCCAAAATACTTTCGAATTAACACACTTCACATACCAAAAGTTTTTCATAGTAAGCGTTTATGTACCATACATTCGCTATTTCACTTAACAATTTATGCCGGATGTTTTTAAACGAGACGGGCCCACAATAATTATTTTTGATCGACAATATCACTACTGCCACCCAGCAAACAAGTGGCGGTCTTGTTCAACAAAGTCACCCGCTTCAGAATAAATAGCACTCACGCGGGTAATCAATCAACGCAGTCCCTTTTTTGCTACTCTACATTTGTACATTCAGGCATTCGCCATCAATGAAATGGGCAAACAACGAGAACAAACTATTCTATAATTGTCGTTGGCGTAATCACGTTCTGGCTCAAAGCGATAGCCGAGCAAATATTTTTTATCAATTTATTGCACACCTTCCCTACTACGAATGCGTGCACTGCTTTTTAAGTGAAAACTATTCCGCCATGTACTTGCCACCTCGATGCTCCAGGGATTGCGAGTGTGTGTCACTTTCGCCCAGGTAATTGCAAAATGCGCGCACGTTCCGAAGCTGATCGATCTCCTTACAATGGTTTTCAATTAAAATTGCAAATGTAATGGGCAGGCATCCACAACGCCTACCATTCGACTTGCCGCCCGCTCTCGGCAGCTCATTGTGCACCAAAGTGAGCGCGTGTACTATGTGGCATGTGGTGTGCCGGATTAACTGACAGCGGTGGTGGAGGTGTCTGTGGCGGCTTGATGTTATTCGCCGTGGCTGCCTCCCTGTCAGGCTGATTTAAGCAATTAAAATAGTATTGATTGCAGTGCTGACGTAAGTTGAGGCTAGCACAACAGCAACAACACCTCAGGTGCTCCCATATAAGTTGATGTACGCGATGTGCTGGTAATTTATAATTTGAAACATTATCCGGTAGTTGCACAAATTTTTGAAATATCAGCCAGCTGCCGGACGTATTAAAGTGAAGCGGCTAGAGATCAGTGAATGTTGCTGTAAATGGTGCTAATTAGGGTAGGGATTTTGCGGTTTCCAAGCCACGCCAGTGCTTAACAAATGTCGGTATGAAATTCAATCATATTGACTAGCTGTTTAGAATTTTGCTTTTTTCTGTACGAGTATTCTAGTGCTTTGTCACTGACTGGGTAATTCTAAAAATAAAACCCATCATAAGCCTAATAAAACCCTGATGCAGGTGTGTCATTTTGAAAGTCTTATTATTATATTCGCAATGTGAAATGGGTTTTGATGTACAGCTTTGTTATAAAATGAAAAATTTATAGTTTTGTTTCATTTATACCAAAGTTTAGCGACATTTTTAAACATTTAACAAAAGACTTACGACACGAACTTGACACCAAATTGCGAATTGCTTTTGGAAGATTTTAAAGCAGAGTAACTGATAAATAAATAAAATAAAAATAAAAAAATAAAATAAAATTTGTATCGCGCATTCTATCTAGTTTTCTGAAGCATTGTAAAATTGTTTTCTCAAGCTTCATAAATAAATAAAACCGCAAGAGGAAATTAAGAAGAGGAATCAACTGATAATTTTTAGTTACAAGAATCACAAGCAAACAGATGAAGTGCAGGAGCATGGAAGGATAGTTTTATTATGAATATACGATACAAAGGGATGGCACTACTGGGTGGTTTTGAGGTTATGTTTAGTTAGAAGCATCTCTTCGTAAAACACACACCAAGTTTCAGCCAGATCGGCCTATCACTTTGTGCTTGGCATTCGTTTGAATCGAGGTAGTCAAGTGATTTTCCTTTTCCATCACGAAAACGCACCAGCACACGCCTTAGCAGATACGGTCGCAAAATTAATGCAAATGGAATTCTTAAACTCGTTTAACACAGCATCTATTCTCCAGTCTGGACTCAGTCGGATCCCTCGGACTACTTTTTGTTCCCCAATTTGAAGAAATGGTTGGCGGGAAAAATATTTTAGTCAAAGCAGTAGGTGATTGCAAAAACGATTGGTTTTGTTTCAAATTTGGACAAGTTTAAAGTTTAGTTTAACTAGTTTTTATTTTTGCACGGACGTTTCAAACGACCCTCGTATATGTATAATTGACGATTACATTGTTTGTTCCGAGCTCCTTTCCAATTTGTGTGGTGGGAGTCTTCATGTTGCTCAACAAATGGAGGGTCCTACAGTTTTACACCGCCTCAGAATGGCAGATTTTTTTTATGAGGAGCCTTTTCATGGCAGAAATACACTCGGAGGTTTGCCATTGCCTGCCTGCGGCAACGAGGTAAAGTACTTTTTTGAGTTAAGTAGACGATTGAGCAATGAAGTGATCTTTCGACAAGCAAAAATCTCCCTTTATGAAAAGAAGGACTTCCCTTCTTGGAAGAACTTAATTGGGAAGAGCTTGGTCTTGCTTGGTACTTCCAGTTGAGCTGAGTTAGCACGAAAAAGAAGAAACGCGCGCTGTGTTTAACTCGCAAAAAAATTTCTTAAGCAATTACTGTGCTAAGCAAGAATAAGAGGAACTACTACCACAAACTACTATAAATTAAAAAGGTATTATTCAAAAGAAACACTTCAGTTGAAATGTTTCAATAAGCTAAATAATTTTCCTCTTTTAGTACATAACAAAGGTTGGTGCAAAAGTAAGAATGAAAAATAAAAGAATGTGAATTTTTAAATGAAATTAGCTTTCTCATTTTCTGAAAGCATTATAAAATACAGTTCCATAGATTTTTTATCGACATGCTAAAAAATGAGGCACCAAATTTCCAAACAGGTTTCTGATGTCACACAAATGGAAGAACTTACAGTTTTATGCCGCCTTCAAAAGGCAGTTGATTCTTTATGACTAGAATTTTCATGGTAGAAAAGAAATCGGAAATTTGCCATGACTTGCCGAAGAGCAGCTCCCATTAGAAAAAAACGTTTTCCTTTATTTGGTGTTTCATGCTTTCAGTGGGTAAAGAATGAAACACCAGAGATTGCAGAGATCCACCGAATACTAGTCACACACAAATCGATCCGTCTCCTACAGCGTCATCGTTCTTCATGTAGAATATTGAGTGCTTGTTGGTCTTAGATGACTACTGTATCATCAATTTCCCGTATACTCAAACTTGGTTCTTCAGAAGCAATGTCATACCTGCAGTTGCTCAATGATTTCTGGCGCTGTTGCACTTTTTGACTTTCAAAACAAAGATTTTTATTGCCCGATATTTATTTGTAGCCAATGTGAAAAAAAATTCACTTCCACATATAATTCAAATAGCTTTTAACACACAATGAGTTGACAGATCGAAATATGATTTTTAAAGTGGTGTATAAATTTAATTCCTCTACTAGTTAATGCTCGTAGGTAACGCTTTCAATACTTTTTATCCAACATTTGTGGGTTGGAAATGTCTCCTTAAATTCGCTCTAGAAAGAGGCACCATGCGGGTGGACTATTTCAAAATTCAGATACCTGTAAACGGCCATATTTTCAATGATTTTCGTTAAAATTATTTAAAATGAAGAAGTCAATATATTTTTTTCCAAAATTGGAAAATGTAAAAAATTTTTTTTTTATTTTAATCATTTAAAATGGCGGATGTACACTCAATTCTTCCAGGAAGGTCGCAGCGGGGTTTCTCAATCGGCGGGCATTGTAGCATCGGCGTCAGTGACCTGAATACAAATAACCAAAAACTTGTTTGGTTATTAATGTCATAATTTCTATATGAATTAAACAAAAATGGAAAAAAAACCACGGAATAAAATGCTTCAAAAAAAAGAAATGAGTTTTGGGGCGCATTTGTGCTTGTATTCTTGCTACTATTTTTGCTTCGAAAAAACTATATTTTCGAAAAATTTTCGAAAACTTGAAACTCATAGAAAGTAATATCATAAAAAAGATGTGTGCAAAATTTCAGGGAGATCGGTCAATAACTTTTCGAGTTATCGTGTACGCCAATTCGAAAAATATAGTTTTGAGAAAAACGCGTCTGAAGTTTGAATACAACGTAACTATACCTCTCCCAGCGCTTGAACGCAAAGAATAGAGTCGTCACGGTTGATGATCTATAATATAAGAAATACTTAAATTTACGTTCTAAAATTTTGTTGACATATTCGGTATACAGCTTTGGGGAACTGCTAGCAAATCGAATATAGAAATCCTGCAACGTTACCAATCAAAAACTTTGCGTGCACTTGTTAACGCCCCTTGGTTTGTCACAAATGAAGCAATACACAAGGACTTAGATATCCCATTTGTAAAGAGTGAAATTCCAAACTTTTCTAACAGATATCTTGCACGGCTGTCAAACCATGTAAATACGAATGCTATATGCTTATTAGACTCAAGTAATGAAACAATACGACTGAAGCGTAATCATATCTTAGACTTCCCATTTCTCTAATTTTGCTGAATTAAATTATTTATTCAACACTAAATAAAAAACAAAATACATAAGTTCCTATATGAAGATAAGCAACTCATTAGTACAATTGAAATTTAATACATATTCTTAGAGGATTATATTACCAATTTAATAAAAAAAAAAAAATTTTTTCGAAATTTTACAGGTATCTATCTGTCGCCTTAATCTAACCTGTCTACCCTGCCTAGATATATTTTCGTCCTATATTAATTATAGGCAATTAAAGGCAATATTTTTCTATACAAAATGCAAACTGGCTGGTGCCTTCTTATTGTCCGTGACAAACGATAGCACCTCAATGATGACCCCTTTTAACTATTTTTCTCTTTTTTTTAAAGGGTCTTTCAAAAGTGTTGCCTAGATGTTGGTAGCGAATGATTCCTAGCTAGTGTTTTTGTTTATTCCATCTTTGACATTTGCCAAGTAGACATATTTACAATCTTACTGGATAAAACAACGTGATAAAATTATTGAAAAGTAGTATAAAAATGCTCGATTTTTAAGAACAACTTATCACAAAACTCGTAATTTTTTTTGGTAGAAATAATTATCCCGATGAGTCGAGAATGCAAAGGTTGGTGAAAAAATTTCAAGAAACTAGTTCTGTTATAGAAGAAGGATAGTCACACCAAAAACTGGGCGCTCTGTTGAACAAAATGCAACTTTCAACAGCCAAAAATGAATTTATTTTCCGTGTTAAAATTTCATTCACATACCTACATACATACAAAGTTTGCATATAAACACATCAAATATGGCTGAGTAGAATTTCATTTAAAACCACATAACTTTAACAACTTATCTGTTCAGGGGGTCAGCCAACTCAGCTCATCATTTACCCCTGATAAACGACTTGGGTTGCCTAAGTGCCTACTAAACACTTTAGTTATTGTGAAAAAAATGATAATATAATATTTCCCGCCATAAGTGCAGTAGCTGTCATAAGTAATAACTTACGCAGGGAATTTTATTGACGCACTTACAAAAGGCGGACACGCGCACATATTTACATATGCATGAGGGGGGTTTAGTAAAAAAGACCCAAGAGTCTGTATGGTTTGCTTTTACAGCTGCAAACTTTTTTAGATAAATCCTTCTTTGAAATTTTATTTCTAGTATTGCTTTCAATTTACTTTCGTTCGCTCATTTTACATGGCTTTATAATAGCGAAGTAAAAGTCAGCCGTAAACTTAAGCACTACTTTAGGTGCGCAGATTTATCAGTTAAAGCACCAGCAATTAACTATTTGTAGTTACTTCGGAAGGCAAAGAGTGTCGAAAGAGACTGCCGCATATGAAGAATTCAGTTGAAAATAGCGCATTCGGCAGATTACTGCTTGTAAAACAGCATTTAACATAAAAATGTTTTTTTTTGTTTTTAAGTAGGATCATCCAAGCATGAGAACATTTTTTATAAATCATATTGTTCCGATTTTTGGGAAGAATGCAATAAGAACAGAAAAAACTTGTTCTTCTGTTTATAATTCTTTATTATCTCATAAATCTACACCTTTTCAACTTATGCTTATATGAATACGATTACATGCCAGAGTTCAAATAAGAAAACAGAGCTAATGCCATTTCCTTAAAAATGCGTTGTACTTTCGGTAATTGAGGCCATTCCCATATGTGACTCCAACTTCCCGGAAACTTTATTTTTCTTTTTGTTCTTTTTCAAATAAGAAATGGATAACTATAACTTAACTGAAGAAATGAAGAGATGTGCAGCTATCGTCGCGATATGTGCCAATCACATGGATTAATATCGATCTCCAATTTATACATTCACAAGTTTTGCCGTGAATGGAAAGCATCTGGTGGCGATGCAGAATCTCTTGCAAAAAGCAAAAAGCCCGAGCAAAGTTCTGACACTGTCCGATCTGCGAAATTTGTACAATAAGAGCGAGCGATCATCGACAAGGACCCTTTGAAATCAATGAGGGCCCTTGTGATGGAGCTTAATTTTCTGAGAATCTTATCCGTCGAATTGTCCATGAAGATCTCGGGTATAAATCTTACGCAGAAGATAGCTTATGTCGAAGCAAACACGACAACAATGAGTTATCCGATTAAAACGCCTTCTAAACGAAAATAAACACCCTCAAGCGGCTGAGATGTTTTTTTTTTCTGAGGAAAAGTTTTGACCAAAATCCAAAGTCCAAACGCAGAAATGACAGATGGTGTTCCAATCCTACAGAGTTTGCTGTTGTCACACACACAACGTTTCCAGCCACTGTTATGGTTTTAGGTGTCGTGCCACCACACTTATTTACTGAAGGATTTCAAGCGAATTGGGCTTCATTCACCGATGTTCTAGAGAAAGTAGTGAAACCCTGCATTGCCAGTGCACGAGGCGATAACCCAGACAATTTTCAGCAAGGCTCTGCTTCGTCACACAAATTGGATAGCTGAAAATTTCAACCTACTTGGATAAAGATTAATTTTTCTTCTAAGTTTCTTTGAAATATATGTATTAGTGTTTGTTCGGACGGATAGGGGGACAGATCGACTTCGCTCATAATTCTGAGCATTTTGGGTTATATATGTCTATATATAATATCTCGATTCTTTTACATTATTATACACAACCATTATGGGAACAAACGACACACTTGGGCATGAAAGCACGGCTATAAAAATTTTAGAGTAGCGAAATTAATATTTCTCTCCCTCCTTTCAGAATTCTTCACTTCATCGCATCGGACTGTGAATGAGTATTTAAATTTGTGCATACTGAGACAACCGGGCGAATATATAAACACTAATTTGTATAAATACTTCCGTGATAACGATGCATAATAGTCCTTTTTAAGTGCAAAACACAATCCTTAAAGGGTTATATACAGCTAGAATTTTCAAAAAATCGGTTTTTTTTATTTTACTTTCTTAATGTAGAACAAGGCTCTCCTCATGCCCGTCCTAACATATGGTGCAGAAGCTTGGACGATGGCAACATCCGATTAAGCGACGCTTGGAGTGTTTTAGAGAAAGATTCTGCGTAAGATTTTTGGACCTTTGCACGTTGGCAATGGCGAATATCGCAGATGGAACGATGAGCTGTATGAGCTATACGACGACATAGACATAGCGCAGCGAATGATCCAGCGGCTACGTTGGCTGGGTCATGTCGTCCGAATGGATATAAACACTCCGGCTCTGAAAGTATGCGATGCGGTACCAGCTGGCGGTAGCAGAGGAAAATGAAGGCCTCCTCTGCGTTGGAAAGATCAGGTGGAGAAGGACTTGACTTCACTTGGTGTGTCCAACTGACGCCGGTTAGCACGAGAAAGAAACGACTGTTGCGCTTTGGTGAATTCGGCTTTGTTGAATTCGGCCAAAATTGCGTAAGTGGTTATCGCGCCAATTAAGAAGAAGAAGATATATTTAAGAATGCACACAGGAAATTTAATATCGTTCCGTTGAATATTTTCGGAGTTACATACAAATTTGAAGAGGCGTTTCAGAGTGCTTGAGGGTACAAGGCAAACTTTAAACGCGTTTTTCTCAAAATGGTATTTTCACAGTCGGTGACCAACATTACTCGAAAACGGCCAAACCAATTAGTCTCAAATTTTGACACGACCTTCTTAAATATATTTTTTAGTTATTAATCGAACATTTTTTCTCACCATTAAATTTTTAAATTTAAGGCCCAAAATTTGGTTAAAAATCGATCTTTTTTTTTTGTTTGAGAAAACGCCAAAAAATGTATTTTGCTTATTGATTCGATTAATTACTAGATTTGAAATAGCTTTATTGAAATCTGTTTGGTTTTTTAATTTCAGAGAATCCAGTTCAGAGATATAGTGGTCGCCGCAAAACGTCTTTTTTGAGAGGAGTGAACACAGAGGGAACGTAAGTTTAATTCTCAGTGAAACACCAAAATTAAAGAAAAATATTTTTCTAATAGCGGTCGCCCCGCGAGAGGTAATGGCATGTCCCCGAATGTATTTCTGCCATGAAAAAGCTCCTCATAAAAATATCTGCCGTTCGGAGTCGGTTTGAAACTGTAGGTCCCTCCATTTGTAAAACAACATCAAGTTGCACACCACAAATAGGAGGAGGAGCTCGGTCAAACACCCAAAAGGGGTGTACGCGCCAATTATGTGTACATATATATGTTTATAAGTTTTAAAATACAGTTAAAAGATAACAGAATATGTGTACAAATTTTTAGATCAATAAATTTAAAAGTTTTCTCAGAAAAATTTCTGGAAAATTCGCTTTTTCTCCGGCTTCTAACTGTACATAACCCTTAAATTGATAAGGGCTTTTATTTTCAAATCTACATATCGTCACATGAAATCAAAAAAGCCCTAAGTTACATTTTAAAAATTTTACAGGAGAAGCAAAAAACCTTTTAAAATGAAAATGTTTTATTCACCGTCACCGTCACCGGCTTTTCGATTTTGTTTATACCAACGTCATTATTGGTTGTTGGTACGGTGCATAATAATCAACTAAAAAGTCGATTTTGAATTTTTTGTAACTTAGGGCTTTTTTGAATTCATATGACGATATATAATTATTCTTCACAAGCTTTTGTCACTGAAGTCATCCTAAGCGGATTTTGATGGTTTTTGGTTCGTGGATGGTTTCAATTTATATTTGGACTACGTAGGTGGCGGTCAAATCTTAATTCTACGTGGCGCTGAAATCGATTTGTGGGTATAGCCCATATTTATAGTCCGATTTTATTCTTATTTGGAATATGTTTGGAGTCTATATAATACTATTCAAGCCATCGCTTCGCCGTGTGGCATGTTTTCGAGGACGTAATCATTTTCAATGATACAACTTTTAGAAACCTACTAATAGCGGACGAGCCCACGCTTCAGCAGGACAGCATCTGGCAGGTCTGATTGTAGGTTTATAAGAATACAATTTTGTTTGCTCTTTTTCATAAACCTTCTTACCAATATAAAAGCCTTACTTATCCCTATGATCAGAAAATACCGGGAATGTTTAAATAAAACAAAGCCGAGTTAAATTTCAGGCAAATTTGTTTTATCTCCTTCAAATATTTAACGCGTCTGAAGCAACAAACATCTGCCAACGTTTAACGCAGTCCTCCATGCACCCTTGGTAGGCCGACGAAGGGATGGCCTTCAGCTCCTTCTTTATTGACTGTCTGGCCCGATGGAGGGTACTCATGGGGCACTACGCCTTAGCAATCGAAGAAAACAGTCAACATCACCTTCACTTTACTTTTTAAGCATAGGATATTTGTATGTACCGAAATTCTTTTTCCCTTAGTAAAGTTGCTTTCTTAAGTCTTCTTGAAAATTTATTTGGATAACTTGGTTACTAAAAACAAAAATAAATAAAAATCATTGCAGCTGCGAATGTCTAATATATGAACTAAATGTTTGTAAATTTAAATACATGCATACCTACCCAATACATACATACATACACAGTAGACTGCTGCTAGTCGAGCGGAAATTGTTATGTGTTGCAATTTCCTCGGCGCTACATTACAACCGGGCATAACTTCGGCATGTTGCATGTCATATTCCCACAATAAACCCAGCAGTTGCAGCACAAAAAAACAATACATTACTACACACGTACCCACATACATACATACACACATGCATAGCCAGTGCAGTGCATTTGTAACTGGCGAAAAAAGTTACGTCAAACCGGTGTGAAAATCGATACAGCGGCTACAAAGGCCAAATAGTAACCAAACTAACCGGAAAAAATGGCCCAATAGCCGAAAGAACATTCAAGTATGTCTGTATGTAGGTATGACATGAGCGATTGAACAATTGAAGGGGTACGAGTGCGGTCTACATATATAAATATAAATGTGCCTATGCATGAATTGGAAATATTGAAAATATTGCATGTCAATCGATTGACTGAAAATCAAAGCCGAAATAAATCCACTTCAGCGGTTTGACTAGTCAAGCGTGCAAATAAAATTAGAAGCAAAGCAATAACAACAGCAGTAGTGCAAGTGAATATGTTTACAATATGCGCAATATATTTATTAGTGTGTGCATACATATAAACATACATACGTAAATTTATAATGGCAAGCCAAATGAAAGGAAAAGCAAGCACGACTTCCACTACATAGAAAGTAACAATGACTTAACTCAACTTATTAGTCAAGTGCAACAAGCTGTGTCGACGACAGTATAATCAACAACTTTAACCCCTTTTGAATCCACTTAGTAGACATAAAGAAAAAAAAAACTACGACCACTACGACCACACAAATGCACAGCGGATGATAACAAAAGGCAAATTGGCACAGCTTCGTTAGCCGCTTTAGTCCGATGTCGTCTGTCGGAGTTTGAATGCATCATTGGCGTACGTCGGCCGTCAAATTGCCCAAAAGAAAAAAAAAACAAAAACAAAATTTAATTCAAAGCAGTATTGTTTGTTCATATGTATGATAAACCTGTGGAAGTAAACAGCAAACACACAGAAGCACTCGTGAAAAATTGTTTACAGCCCGTAAATCGAATTAAATTGAAAAATCAATTGTGGATTCAATGACAAGGCGAGATGCACGTCACAGTGTTCAAAAAAAGTACACATTCATAATACAGTAGATACTGTGGGTAATTTTAATACTCGCGCATACTACTTTATTATTAATATTATATTTTTTTTGTTTTGTTTGCTCAGTGATTGGTTGGTTGATTGGTTAAAGTGGTGATTCTTCCAGAACGCAACTAGCGCGTCCACACCATTTTTTTGCCACATCCTCGTTACCAACTTGTTTAACGGTAATTTAGAGCATGACTATATCCAGTCTGTGCGGTTTAAGCACCTTATTAGGTTGTTGACTTCTAAGCCAAACAGTTGTTAGAAATTCTCGAACAGCAGTTGGCCCAGGGTTAACATTCTGTCCTTCCATAGGGCATTCACAGGGGAAACGGAAGATTGTGTCATTTTTTTCCGGTTGTTTGCAACTGTGACAGTAAGTGTTGTGAGGGATGCCCATTTTGGCTTGTTCTCCCACAGACTAAAAGCCAGTTACGACTGCCGTTAGTCCACTAACCTAACCTAATCTATCACATTATACGCACTTGCACTTATACATATACTTGCGAAATTCAGCCCTTAGGGCAGTTCAGTCAAGTACAAACATCGTACACGATTCAGCTTAGTTAGCTGCCTTCCAATCAGAGTACCCGGTTGACATAGTTTCCCGTGCGGTATAAATTAGAAAATTAGCCTGCATCGGCTTCCACTTAGCGTTCTTGTGTTATAAAAGGGTTTTCCAATAACAGCCGAAAATATTGTTGTTATAGCCGAAAGTGTTGAAGAAAACCCAGGTTTGTCCATTTCTCGTCGTTCTTTGGAATTAGGCATTCCACAAACGTCATTACACCGTATTTTGCATAAAGATTTGGATCTTAAAGCTTATAAAGTCCAGTTAAAACAAGACCTCAAGTCGGCCGATCATCAACAACGTCGTGTCTTTACTGATTGGGTCGTTGAAATGCATGAAAAGGATCCGCAATTCCATCGAAACATCATCTTGAGTGATGAGTCCCATTTCCACCTCGGTGGCTTGGTCAACAAGCAAAATTGTCGGATCTGGGCTCAGAAAATCCAAGCGTTATTGTTGAAAAGCCTTTCTATCCTCAACGTATGATTGTTTGGTGCGGTTTATGCTCCGGCGGAGTCATTGGACCTTACTTTTTCGAAAATGAAGCTGGAGCAACAGTTACGGTGAATGGATTGCGCTATCGAGAGATGATTAACGATTTTTTATGGCCGGAATTGGATGGTATTGATCTGGACAACGTTTATTTTTAACAAAATGGCTCTACGGGCCACACAAGCAACGAAATAATTGATATTTTATCAAAACAACGCCTTTTATTGGAAAACCCTTTATCTCATCTTACATTGCTTGGTTATTGTCGACAGTGTTAGGTATAATCCTTTCGTTGCTTGCTCTAGGGTTCCCAGGGTAGTATCCTGGGCCCGTGCCTGAAAGGACCCCACCGCTTTTGCAATAGGGAATAAATGGTAACCCTAGCTTTTTCGCGTGTGTGCCGATCGTCCAGTGTCCGGTAAATACAGCTACGAGTTTGGAAGTTGAATGGCGAGGAGTCCAAAGTCCTTCGTGTATCGTATTGGGGCCAAAGGGTTTTCGAAATAGCACTTGAAGAAATAGAGCTCCATCTTTTCTGCGCTTTCCTGAGAAATAATTTGTGCAAATCCCCTTTAACAACTGTCAACGGTCTCACAAAGCTCGAGTGAACCAAGAATAGCTGAAAACAACGTTCCGAACTTCATAACGTCAACACAATGACTCTCAAATTCACCAGACGCGAAGCCGATGGATTATTCTCTTTGAGCCATTTTGGAGAGCAAAGTCCGAACTAAAAGATTCACCATTCTCGAAGCGCTGAAAAAAGCCATTGTCCACGAGTGGGTCGAATTACCTGCAAGTCACATTTAGACAGCTCGCGACTTGCTTCTGGACCATCTCAAGGCCATAGTCAAGGCAAAATGTGGTCATATCGAGCAAAGTTATATTGATTCTGAATTTTGTACTAGTTTTACACATTTTTTACTTTGAATTCAATTGGTTACACTTCGAGTGTCGGACCCTGTAATACTAAAAAGCAGCATCCATCGTTGACATAATCTTTTAGTCGCTCTTTATAAGCTAAGGCAAATTACTTCGTTACTTCAGTCACATTTAACATGCGAAGATCCCGATGACGGTCGCTTTTCTTTATATAGTATGGCCCGTTTACTCCTTAGAATTTTGTTTTACAGACGTTGGACTTTTGGCTAGCGCATACCCAGAAATGTATAGTGTAAGTCTAAACTGGTCTTAGGTTTTGTTTATAAGTAAGTAGTTGCGAATTGATAAGCTTGAGCGCCTACCAATGAGATAATATAGCTTATATGTAAACTATTTTTGAGAAAAAAATTTAAATTTTCTTGTGCAGGTTCGTAGTAAATATAACTCTGGCAAAATGTATAGTTCTCGAACAACTTTAACTACTCCCCACATTTCATTTTAGTAAAAAAATTGGCTAAAAGAGCATTCGTTACCGCTTATTTTGAGTTATAGAAGGAAAAATATGCCTTTTTAAAATTATAATTTTTTTTATAAGTCCACAGTTTTGTAATAATTTGGTCAACTGTAAATAAGCTCAGCTAGCAATAGGCGCTTCTCTTAACTACTGATGAGTTCAAAAACTTTAGCTTACCAACAGAAATGAAGAAAATCACAAAAGCTGTGTAGTCTCTGCCAAATTCGGGTAGCAGTAAATTTTTTAACAGCCTGTAGTCACTGCGTGGAAACCAAGAAATAACTGTAAATACAGTCCGGTATTGCACAATATTTAACAAGGAAGACGAAAAATGGGAAACACAATAAGTGACAGGTGGCACAAAGCTCAGAGAAGTAACGCAATTTAATGCATAGTAAAAACTCAAAACTCCAAACCAAAAACGAGAAAAACAAAAAGGACAATTGATCAAGTGAAGAAACTAAAGACCAAATAAAAAGTTGTACAACAAGTGGAATCCACAAACGACATTAACTAAATTGTTAAACAGCAATAACGACTGGCTACTAACGTACGCTTGCGACTCCTCTTCGCTGTTGGCCGTTCGAGATGATGAGACGAACGCAGATTTATGCGAAGTGTATTTGGTTAGTTGCTGGCCAGCCTGGGGCTTATTGCACACATGAAGTTTGTTTAATGGATATACTTTTTTATTGCGGTTGATTGCTGTGCAATGCATTGTTGTTATTATTGTACATTTATGCAATACAAATTGGCCAAAGACTTATTACATACAAACTTTTGTATACAGGAATAGGATATTTTCAAAGTTCAGATTGTATTGTCCGAGAAATTTTTTATAGTTAAAATTTTTTTTACAAATGAGTAGCTGCCGGCGGAACTAAGTAGCTGATGCTAAAGATCTGAAGCATGAATAGTTTCGCTGAAAATGCATGCAATTAAAAGCTTATGTACATTAGGGTGTATCACACTATACATAAAAAAAAACAAAAAACGGAGAAAAGCACCTATGGGAATCTGATATGTATTTAAGTTTTTCACAAAAATATTACGATTTACGTGAACTGGGTAGATTTGGAAGTACGTCCAACGTTATTAAAATTTTGCTCACATAACGGTTTTATATAAAAGCATTAACCAGGATGATAGATTACCAGGTTTGCTATTTAGCTACGGTGAACAAAAACTTGAGAGGTTAACCTTGGCTGCCAAGTTACATGAGAGATTCTGCATCCGAACTCTGCACGATCATTCACTCACTCGTCCAATCAATCGTTGTTCAGATGGCAACGAAGTGTTATCATTGGTTGATTTATTTCGTATATAACTAACACAACTAATCAACACAATCTCAGTTTTTTCGTAAGTAAGCCGCTTCGTAACCCTAGCGACGTCAGCCCATCAGCTGATGCTGTCGAAATCGCTCAGAGCTGAATAGCGAAGATATACATATATACTCAAAAATGCCCAGATTGATGAGCGGAGTCGATTTAGACATGTCTGTCCGCCTATCAGTCCGTTAGTCCTATCTCACCACAACTCGAGCAAAAATAAATATATTTGAGTGAAACTTGGTAAAAATATGGTAAATATCGGTACAAAAAAGACGCTACCTCTCATATAACGGTAATTTTAGAAAAATAAAAAAAAATTATAACTCTGTTATGAATTATGCAAAATACTCGCATTTAGTGCAAATAGTGAGCCAAGGAAAATAATCGAAATACGAGGAATTTTAAAAATAGATGGGCCACGCCCTTTTTTGATTAAAATCGTGTTTCTCTGTAATGACTTAGTAAAACTTTGCCAAACTTGGTACATAGGTATATTGCTCCCTACTTTATTTAGATCTAATCAAAACCAAAAATATCAGAGATAACAACCACGCCCCAGTTTTTATATGCTAGGACTAACCTCCTATACATCCGTCTGATGCTAAAAGCTACATCGCTCATTGTACATATGTTTATATGATTCCAAAAATTAACAGTCAGTCCAAATTACATTTTACTAAAATATACGCGGGTAAAACAAATTCGGTCCAGACCGAATTTATCCCCCCTTACTTGCTAAAAACAAATTTTATTTATTATAAAGGGTGGTTAAATTTCAAGAGCCGATGTTGAATGTGAACCACACCTAAACGTCAACGACACCGTTGGACTTCTTTCTTTGGGGTTATTTGAAAGAAAAGGTGTACTGCCAGCAACAATTCAAGAGCTAATGGATGCCTCAGCGTCATCGAAAATTTGGACCATCAGATGGAGGTGTGCCGCCGAGGCCGCGGCGCCCATTTGGCCAATATTTTGTTCCATGCGTAGTTGAGCCATACCGATTTTATCATAAT
Organism: Anastrepha ludens; assembly: GCF_028408465.1. Classification (NCBI taxonomy): domain Eukaryota; kingdom Metazoa; phylum Arthropoda; class Insecta; order Diptera; family Tephritidae; genus Anastrepha; species Anastrepha ludens. The sequence continues at coordinate 13,483,644 of NC_071499.1, forward strand.
AAAGAGAAATGACAATAATTTCTTAAAAAAATTATATTTTATTCAAAATCAAACTGATCAAACAATTGAAACTTAACCACCCTTTTTAAAAAAAAAATCTATTTTCAAGGTTTTTTCAAATCGATCCATCTCTCATCAGGTCTACTACTAATACTTTTCAGAAATATTTTGGCAGAAGCCTTAGAATGCAATAAGTTTTATAATTCCGATGGCAAATCAGCAACTTTTTTTTGGTGAGGCACCCTAATGTACATACATACATACATACAAGTAGGTAAGTTATAAGCAGTTAAACTTAAACACAGTGTAAACTGTGAACGGCTTGGTAAAGTAAATAACGATTAATCTGCCACTGTTGCATGTTTATGAGCAGATATGTCATAAGGATCCAAACAAGGCAATCACTTTAACTCACCAACAAACGATAAACGATAAAAGCACGCTTCGCCATCACTCAATTGGATTCAGAGGTCACTTTTCATTGGAAGTCATTGGAAGCTCTTTTTTTTTGGTTTCACAGTTCTCTTTCTGGTAGACAATAGTAAAAAAATATATAGGTATTTGTTGTTGCTAACCCATTGTACTTCCACGACTGTACTTTAACGGTAAAACTTGTATCAATTTTAATTTAGTAAGCATACATAGGAATATACTTAACTGATAGTTTAGTGTTAAACTTGGCCTGATTTAATATCAAGCTTTAGTGTTTGATTTGCCAATGGTCTTTCCGATATGTAAGCCATGATAGTGGGAAACGGTTTCGATACCATTAGGACGACGTCATCGACGTATGCTACTGCCTTAACCCCAACCTTTTTTAATATTCTGAGAACTTCGCCCATAAACAGGGACCAGATCCAAAGGCAGATAGGTCTTTCCACAACCAGTATATCTAACACAGTGACAATTGACTCCGCTCTAATGTTATTAAAATCACCCTCTATAGCTATCAAGGCCGCCTAAGTGAATTGTTTGCACTCCAGAGATTTTTCCACAGTCCCTACAACCTCGTGTAAGGTTGATTCAGTGGTTTTCCCTCTCAGGGTAAGCATACTGCGCTGTAGATAATTTGGATTCGATGTGCTCGGATATGGAAATCAATCAATTTTTCAAACACCTTTAGGAAAAATGAGGTCGCAGTGGTACTGATAAATACTTTAATTCTGGTACGTTGTGAAAAGTCGTAAATTCAAAACTTGAAAAACAGGAATTTTTAACTGTCAGGGGTTGAGTCAAATTCCGTTGATGATTTGTATTAATTTGCATACCCTTTAACTAAAGTCTGAAACAAATTCAACTCTTGAATTGTCATTTAAAAAAGTGGACCTGCGGGAAAAAAATATTTTTTTGTTTTCAAATAATTTTTAAAATCGAATATCTCGTAAACGGACGACTTTTGCTGTATATAGTGGGAAATGAGTCAATAAAGCCATTTGACGAAAAACTCGTAGAACCTATTCACCTCCGTTATGTTAGTCAAATACTAAATAAATGAGTGCACTGAGAAGTGATTTTATATATCTAAATCTTTGCATTTAGTTTTAGAGTCTTTTATAATATTTTATATTTCAATTGGTAGGCATTTTTCAGAGCACACCTGATATAAACTCATGCGTATATAATTAATTATATTCGATACACTTTTGATATAAATTTCCATGAAAAATACTACCAACAAAATTTCACAACGTCCCATGAACCAAGAGGTGCACAACAAAAGCTGTTAACGAATGCATTGCATGAAAAAAATATCCAACTTTGCATACACATATACATATAAACATATGTACATATATAAGAATGTGTGCATGTAGAAATATTTGACATGAGAGGGGCGAATCAGTTAAAGCGATTAACATAAGCTGCAATGTGGTAATCGGCTGCAGTCAAACACATCAGACAATAGCCAGGCACCAGGCACCAGATGCCGATCAGATTGCGAAAAAAGGGTTTGGCACTTCTTGTCGACAGCTCCACCACAAAATAAAAAACCCAAAAAACGAAAATGCACCGACAATGCGTTGGCAACATGAACTAATTCAGGCCATTCAAGCGATTTTTATGCATCGCTTAAACCCACAGACACCAACTTATTTACATTCATATTTATGTATTCGTCGCTGTTTGCTCTCTTTTTTGTGTGTTTTTTGAAGTCTGCATTCATCAGCAGCCTTTTTCATCGTAGCGGCATTAGGTCTCCCTTTATTACGCGCATTTTTCTGCAGTGTCGCGTGGCTGCTTTTTGCTTTTGCTGAAAGACCCCAAAGTTGAAATGCATTGCAATTTTAGTGGCAAAAAGCGCAGCTCATCTCGACTTGCTGGGCGTGTGTTAATTAATGCGTGGATTCTGTGAAATGACCAGCTCAGCGTCATCGTTTTTGTCCAACATTGCAGATGCATCTGAGTAATTGCGCTCAGTTTGATGTGGTTGTAAATCATTGTAAGGTGACAGAAAGGTGAAGAAATTGTAATCATGGCAATTCAAAACTTTTTATGCATTCAAAGAAAAAAGGTGCGTCAAATTTGCGAAAAATTTTGCTTTGTTTTGCTGAGTGACCACACGAAATGTTGTTGCATTTAGTTGTGATTTTGTGTAGTTGGTTTTTTATATGGAAATTTTAATAGCTTTTGAGAAGTATTTCTGAATAACTAAATATAAATCATTTCTTCACCACGGCCTAGTAAGTAAACATTATTTTTGATTACAAGACTACAACTGCATTGTGGGAATATTCGTAATTTTATAAAGGTTGCTTTTTTAAGAGCTTAAGAATTTAAAAATATAATAACAATTTTTTTGGAATGAATTTGTTTATTATAATACGATCGATCTTTCATGGCTTTTATTTTCAAAAAATATGATATTCGGCATATGTCCGCCAGAGCTACTAGTGACATCGTCCATTCGATCAGTCCAATGACTATTTGACTATCTTTTCAATAAATCTAAATGAGATGAATAAGTAAAAATGCGACACAAATGATGGTCACTTGGCTTCCATTCTTGCACGAGCTGTATTTTATGGGCGCAAGAGCCAAGATCCTTACTTAAAATTGTCTACGTACTCAGGCGTAGGGCAAAGGCCAAGAAGTCGAGAAGGACGACAAATCAACATTTCGGCATCTTTTTCAACACTTCGCTCTATGAACTTATTCGCGAAGATTTTTTTATATATTTAATTATTTATTTATTTATCTATTAATTTTTTTATTTGCTTAATTATTTATTTATTTATAGGTATGTAGAGTAATAATTATAAATAACTAAAATTTTACGAGATCCCTCGTAAAAGAGGTGTCGCTGCTGACACTATTTTTGTGTTCGCACCTGTTGATTCCAAGGTGCATGTGTGAGGTCTCGAAAGCTGTAGTTGACAATACTTTGAAGCGTAAAGATCCTGTTTTATCTGTCGTCAAAATGTCTATGTTCGTCCCGAAGAAAAGAAAAGTGCAGCTGAAACGTACCGTATATTGATCAATATTTACGGTAATCAGACTCCATCAAATACAACTTGTAAAAAGTGGTTTCGACGCTTCCAAAGTGGCAATTTCGACGTGAGTGGTGAAGTTCGCGAAGGCGCCGCGATTCGAAATTCGAAGATACTCAATTACAACAATTTTTAGATGAGGTCGCATGTCGAACCCTAGCGTGCAGTTTAGTCTCTTGGACCGCAGCTATCTTGATTCCATGACGGCTCATGAGTCGACTATATCGCCAATCTTACTCGTAAGTCCGTTGCAGTTAAATTATAAAAGTCTACAACTCCTCGGGAGTATGGTTGTAACTCGGGGGGTGAGGGACGCGTGGTGTTGTCTGCGTTGGTCCTGCCGTGCGTTCCGCAAAAGTTGTGGTTGCCTGATGTTGACGGATGGCCGCGCCACAGGGGGCGGTTGCGGGTGCAGAGCTTTGCAGCAGGGGCAACGTAGTCACGTGTCCACTCACGGGTGGTTCACAGGCCAGAGCACTTCCAATAGTGGCACCAGCCATTGCAAGAATTGGACTTGACTGTTGTCAGGTTCCGAGGAACTCTGGTTTGACCCACGGAACAGACTATGCGGGGAGCCAAGAGCTGCTGGTTTGTCCCCGCACTGGGATTGAAGCAGAAGGGTTGTCGGTCAGTGAGGGAGTTGTGTTGCACCTGTGGGCTCCTAACCGTTGAGGTTTGATTAGTTGCGGCAGTTTGACGTGCCGACACAGTCGATGATGAAGCCGCTGAGGCAGGGGCCGTCTGGTGACGGGAGCAATACGTGGCCACATACCGTGTGGACCCCTCCCTTAAGGCCTGAGCAGGTCTTAAGTTGGCACCACCCGAGGTGAAGTTTAGGTGGAGCCGTTTGTGGCATATGCAGCAATAGAATACTTCTGGTCCAGCGTTGCGTTCGATACCAGCCCTGAAGAGAAGTATTTAGAGCAAACATGCTGCGTAGAATTGCTCCTGCGACAATAGATTGGGGGTGGGGTACGGTACACGAGACAGGGCTAGTTTACGGGGGGGGCAGCTCTTGTTTAGGAAAAACCCGAGTCATTCCGGTAACGTAGAACCGGCTGCCATGGGAATAGGGGGTTCCAGTCAATGGCGGCTCTCTTTCCTCTACGTAAAACACGGCCAATCACGCCCCATTATCTCTTTCGGATCTCTAATAGTATTGGATTTTGCTGGGTTTCGACCCATAAGTCAGAATTCTGCATATTAGGCTAGAAAATTTGAGAATTTTTCTAAGGCATCTGTTTATAAAAACTTGTAATGAGCTTGTATCAGCTGACGTCACATTCCACGTTTCACAACCATAAAGTAAAGTCAAAATGAGACATCATGAAAAATGAAGTCAAAAGTAAGACATCATGAAACACACTCTGAATCCATGGAAAAGGAACAATAGGTCTTTCAAATCCTCTTTCAATGAAGAACAGGATAAAATAAAAAAGTTATGAAATGAAAAATAAATTTTGATATATTTCATTTATAACTTCCGATCTCATTGAATCAGTCTGTATATATTCTGCTTAAAATTTTCCAGGTTTAGAAAACTTTGCCAAATCCACATAAACTGGCCTCATTGCGTGGCACAAAATTCTGTGCCGCAAAAAAAAATATTTTAGTCACAGTAACGCACAAAAGCGCCAATTCAACTTGAGATTGATGAATGAGACAACATGCCAGTTGCTATAATAATAAATAAACGCCTCTACCTTACGTCCGTAGCCCATACAGACATTCTACGCAACTGACTTCTGATTTTCCCAGTTCTGTTATTTTATTTTATTTGTATTTTTTTATGTTGTTCATTCTTAATGGTGCAAACAAATTTGTATTTTACACAGCGCGTTCACATTTTTAATTTTTTTTTTTTTTTTTAATTTAATGTTGAGAGTTTTTCATCAACAATCGACAATGCATTTAATAGTAGACAATTAATTGCTGGCAAGAAACAAAAAAAAACAAAAAAAAACAAAAAAAACAACAAAAAAAACCGAAAACAAAGAACAAAAAACACACACACACACACACAAAACTAATAAAATATAAAGATAAAAACCAAAAAAATGCAGACAACAACAAAATCACACATGCGACTAGAGGCAAACTCACTACTATCCTCGTTCGCCGCATGACTACAGTGCGTATGAGTCATTTTTATTTTTGTTTTTTTTCTGTTTTTTGCCAGAGTCGCCCAAATGAGCTCCGCTCTTTTTTGTTGACACGCAACTTTTTGTGCGCCACATTTGTGTCTCGCAACTGACATCCGTCGTAAGGCGCATTCTTGCGGTGTGCTTAGTAGCATTTTTATTAAGTTGTGGCAATAAATTCTCTTGGCGGCGCATTTTTTGTGCGCATTTTGCAGGCACACAGAACACACAACAGCACAAAAAATTTAAGGAACTCGATATAAAAAATATATATATAAAATTAATTAGGCTCTTTATGTAGAACAAATAAAAAATATTTAAGTCCATTAAAGCGGGTATGCTGTTGTTGTTGTAGCAGTGTACCCTCTTCACAACGATAAGTCAATCAGTCGTCTTCGTTGATGCCTTTTAATGGTAGGCGCAGGAAGCGAGCTGTTTCGACGGGGTGAGACTTAAAAAAGAGTTGCCTTATATGAATGGGTTTGAGTGGGCTTGTGAAGACATAGTCAATATCGAGCTGGGCATATGTTGAGTATATCTCTTTTTTTTAAGGAGGTTAATAAATAGTAGTTTACACTGCTACAGCACTCTGAAAGTATTATTCTAGAGTAACGCGATATTCCTCACATTACGCAAATTATTCAAGGCGATGAATGTCATTCACGGCCTGTCAATATTTCGTAAAGTACAGAGCTTGAAGTTTAAACCCGCGTAAAATAGAACTTGGGCTTTTCACCACCAGATATAAGGTACCAAGTTTTACCCTACTAAATATTAACGGACAAACTCTCTTACTTTCACCCAGCGCAAAGTAGTTAGGAGTTGAACTGCAAACTTAGCTGGAAATTAAACGTCGAAGAACGGGTAAAGAAGGCAGAAATTGCTTCATATGCCTATAAACGTATGCTTGGAAGATGATGGGGTATTCAACACAAGAATACATTATGGTTGTATAAGGCGGTTATACGACCTATTTTATCGTATGGTTTAGTAATTTGGTGGAAAGTTCTAGGGAGAGAGTATAATACCAAATTACTCGGCAGAAAACAAAGATCAGCCTGTACAATAACGGTCGGTGCAATCAGATCATGTCCTAGAGGCTCTCAATGCTCTGACCCACGTTATTCCAATAGACCTGCACATTAAGAAGACGGCAAACATGAGTGCATTTAGATTAAACGAAGCGGGTCGCTGGAAAGAAAAAACGTATGGTCATGCTAGTCTACTATTGTGACAAACTCAGTTAACCTCGGTGAAGGCTGACTATATCGTCCCGACGGTAACATTCAATAGGAATTTTGCCACTTTCTTTCCATCTAAGGAAGAATTCTCACTAAACAACTTCGACACTACAGTCTATACAGATGGCCGTAAAATGGGTTGTGTTGTTGGAGCTGGTATATATTCTCATAGACTTAAAATTGAGAAATCTGTACGTCTCCCTAATACCAGCCGTGTCTTCCAGGCGGAAGTACTGGTAGTTGTGGAAGCCTGTAGCCTATTAATCACAGATTTCTCCTTTAAGGACAATATCGCTATTCTTTCGGATAGCCAAGCTGCAATCCAGGCACTGGGTTTGACTTTACAACCTCTAAAGAGGTGGAACAAAGTAAGAACAGCCTCCCCAACTTGAGTGAAAACCACAACGTTACCTTAATATGGGTCCCGAGACATCGGAACATAGAAGGAAACGAAAAGCCGATGAACTGGCAAGAGGGGGAACTGCCATGAAAAACGCTCTTGCAGAATCGGTATTCACACCATTAGGTGCAGTCAAGAATATAATTTCCCTAAAATACCCCCGAATCACGGATTGTAGATGAAGAGACCAGACCATATAAAAAATTAGCAGAACGTTAAGGCCTACCTACAACCTCAAGCAATAGTCGGCATTAATAAGAATGAAACGACGGGCCGCCTGGAGACTAATGACAGTCATAATAGGCTTTTGGTCTATCGGAGAACAAGCAGCCAAAATTGGTAGCCCTCACAACACATACTGGCATAGTTGTAAGCAACCGGAGAAAAAGGACACAATCTTCCACTTCCTCTGTGAATGCCCTGCCCTATGGAAGGACAGAATGTTAACCCTGGGCAAACCGCTGTTCGAAGGTCTCGAACAACTGTCTGGCTTAAACGTCAACAACCTAATAAGGTTCTTAAACCGCACAGACTGGATATAGTCATGCTGTAAATAACCGTTAAACAAGTTGGTAACGAGGATGTGGCAACAAAGTGGTTCGGAAGCGCTAGTTGGATTCTGGAATAACCATCACTTTAACCAACCAATCAAGAGTGCTTGACCTGACCATAATTAATGCGTATCTATGTAAAAGGTGACGCAAAATTAATCACCCTATCCGAAGATTTACAATTTTTGTAATTTTTGGTATGCGGTGTCCAATTCAAAAGTGTCAAATATATTTGACGTAGGACACCGCATACAAACAGATTCGGATTTGAGCGGAATTGTGCTTAATTCCACACAATATTTGCCAGCGCAAGCCCCCTCTCCCTAAGCCTTTGCGCCGTCCATCGTCTTCGATGATGGTCCTTAGCGGTTTTCAAAACTCATAACTGGAACCATATACTCTGAATTGATCGTGGCATTGCCAGTTAGAGGTAAGCTGATCGGTTTGCTGTAGCCTCACAGCTGAGTTTGAAGTCCGATTTTCTGCATAGAGATCAATCGGTGTTCGCAGGAGGATAGCTTTGAGAGCTGCCGTTGGAGTTGGTTTCATAGCCAAACGGCTTTAGATATGTTTTCTTTCTAACCGCCTTCTACCACCCCAGTATGCCACACAGTAATATGCAAGTATATCAAACTGTTTTTACCCTCTGCTCAAATATGAACGAGACTGATTTAATAAAACACAAACGGTTAATTATTGTTCAATTTTTATTTTATCTCCTTCAAAGTAATCACCATTGGAGGCGATACAAATATGCCAACGTTTTTTCCAATCATCATAGCATTTCTGGAAGGCCGATTTCGGTATGGACTTCAGTTCCTTCTTCGAATTCTCTTTTATGACTTCAATTGTCTTAAAATGTTTTCCACGGAGCGGCAACTTGAGCTTGGGAAACAGGAAAAAGTCACATGGAGCCATATCAGGTGAATACGGTGCTTGCGGAACGATATTAACATTATTTTTGTTCAAATAATCGCGAACAAGACGTGATGTGTGAGCTGGTGCATTATCGTGATGCAAGAACCATGATTTGTTGTCCCACAATTCCTTCCTTTTAAGACGAATATTCTCGCGCAAACGCTTTAAAACGTCTAAATAATATTCAGCGTTAACCGATCGGCCTTGCGGAAGGAACTCCGAGTGCACCACACCTTCGTAATCGAAAAAAACAGTCAGCATAACTTTAATTTTTGAGCGACTTTGGCGTGGTTTTGTGGGTTGATGTACGGCCCTCTTTGAACGATTTGTACCACTGGAAAACACGTGCACGCGATAGAGCAGAGTCCCCATAGATTGTCTGTAACATTTTTAAGGCGTCTGAAGCCGAAATTTTGTTGGAATAACAAAATTTCAAACAAATTCTTTGATCAACTTGAATTTCCATCGTTAAATTCGAAGAACACACTCGAGCTTGACTTGTTTACAGTAGCACAGAAAACAAACTATGTGACATATCACGCTGAAATTTGCCATGTAAGCTTATAACAGTCCTACCAAAAAACAAAAAATTTATTTTTGCCATATGCCATCCGCGGACCGTTTTATTGATAAAGTCTCGTTCATATTTGAGCAGAAGGTATGTAAAACAATAAATATTGATGAATAAATAAATTACTTCATAAATCTCGTATGTTGTTTTACATCCAAAATACTTGGATCGTCGTACCCATTGACATCCTATTTGAGCTTGGACATTTTCACTGCTTATTCAGATTTTTTCATTAAGTTTCATTTTCAATTTGCTGCAACAATTTTTTTTTCTTTTCATAAACATTTCATAATGATATATGTGAAATATTATACAATTTCGGCCAATTTGTCGCCTTCTTTGCAGATAGCACATGCCAGTGGACCACTTATGGATAATATTTAGCTGTTGAGTGTAGCTCCTTGCGCACTTTCGAAGAAATGCTAGCGTCGAACCAAAACCTACACTGAACGTTGGTTTTTGCGGAGTGAAGAAGCAGAGAAATCTCACACAATTTTTTTTTTCACTCCAAATCTGGTCATCTTGCTTGTTTACGAAGTCATTGAACCAGATATGAGCCCGGTCGTTGAAAATGATTATCTGACCGCAGTGAGCGTATGGCATATTTGCCGAACAGAGTATAAATATTACAAGTACATTTTTTTCTATTTTAACTTTTTGTGTTGTCGCGTAGATTTCCATGCTTAAATGTCAAATCTTAATTAGCATTTCCTGTCAGATATGAAAGCCGCAACTGTACCAAGATTCGAGCGTCCCCATTGAGAAACCCTATACCATCACGGCCACACTTTCATGTGAGATGTGCAGTTGAAAAATTTTAGGTTTCGCGTAATAAACACAGCTTTGCATACGACTTTATTAGATGCTGATGATTGCTGATGACGTTTGAAGGTTTTATATGTTTTTACTCAGTTTACTATAATTTTTTTGCATGAGTGAGCAGTTGTTCAGTTTTCATTAAACTATTGCCAAATATCTTCTCTAATAATTGCATTTTTTTTTTTCATTATGAACTTAGTTTTATTTTTGCATATTATTTCTTGTTTTCCATTTATGAATTTTTTTCTTTCGTTTTTGATTTTCCTAAACTCAGTAAATCGCCAACAATCGAAATTCCACGTAACCGCCCAAAAACAAAGACATTTCAGCACTCGACTAGTGACCATTGTTGTTGTGCTTTTATTATATGTAGTTACTTACTTATATGTTTGTGTATGTATGTCGTTGTGTTTTTCTTCAAGTGCCACATAACGTATAAGTGTTTTTTGTTTGTTTTGTGTTTGGCTGATTCTGCGATTAAACTCGTACGCTAAACAAGCAACAATTTCATTTTCGTACAATACAATTTATGGTAGCTACAGATTTCGTGACTTTGTGTAATTTTTGTAGCAAATCGAAGAGTGGACAAATCAAGCAGGCCCGCTGGACAAACCCACTCACACACACACACACACGTACACATGGAGACGAGAACATAGCCAGTTACTGCTGAGCATTCGGTAGTTAGCTCAGTTTTGGCGCGGTCAATCGCCCCATTTGCGTGCGCGCCAATGAACATTTTGCTTTAGATTTTCTTAGAGTTGGTGATTTAGGGTTTGGTCATTTGGATAAGGCAGCATTTTGGTAACTGAATTTTGTTATACATTTATTTTTACCTTTTTGCATACTGAAGTAGAAACATTTTGAATTGCAATTTTTTTTTCGATCTCAAAATAGTTTGGGTTTTAGTATTTTGTAAGTATATCCATAAATAAGCGAAATTCCTTTCCATCACACAGGTAATTGAGTGCATGTAAATTCAGTCAGCAAGAATGTCAGGTTAATGACGAATTAAATTTGTTTCTCAAAATGTATAGCTAAGAGGAATTCAGTCAAACTTCTATAAATCGAATCACCAAAACTCAATGAAATTGGAAGAATTATGCAAGCTTTGAGTAATAGAATCTTATTTGTTTTTAAGAACTGGACTAACAACGCTGGTATGAGTGTCAATACTGAAAAAACGGACTTACTACTCTTTACAAAAAAGTACAAAGTTCAAGAAGGTACCTTACCTTCGCTCAACGGCGTCCCTCTATCATTAAAATCCTGCAGCAAATACTTAGAAGTAATAGTGGACAATAAATTGACGTGGATATCCAATGTTGGACAGAGGGTAAAGAAGGCAATGAATGTTTTATATGCATATAAAAAGATGTTTGGAATCAGTAAGGGGGTCTCATCTATTCTTATGCACTGATGCTACACTACAATTGTTAGACCTACAATATAAATTGTAGTAAACCTCAGCACTTTTTAAGACTCAAGAATCTTCTGACATAGCCTTTTTATTATGGCCTTAAGCTCTTTCAGCCACCTCGCTCTCTATCTCCTCAATCGGGGAAAACCCTTATCCTTTCATGGATCTTTTAAGTTTGAGAACAGGTCAAATGAAAATTTGTATCCCAGATTTGATAGTAAAAAATCACCAATCACTCCAAAGCACGTCTAGCTTCATATCTACCAAAAATAGTCAAATAGCTGAAATGACAACTTAACAAAGAAATTGGAAAGTCGAGGGTCCGAAATTTGAAAGGTAGTTTTTTTTATCAACACACTTCAAATAGTCCCGACAACACTTTGCTGTAATTGCATGTACTTTTGAGACATCAACAATATCGATGAAGAAGAGAGATGCAACGAGATTTGAGATTTAAAATTTTAATTTATTATTATTATTATTATTATTGGAAGGCCATTACGCACTGCGACCAGAGCTGATCTATTGTGAAAGGCCTATTTTGTAACCCTAGAGATTTAGGCTTTTTAAAAAGTTTAGCACAGTTTTGGGTTTGTTGTTCCAAAGATTGCATGGAGATACTACGATACCACCAAGGTGATGAAGTCTGTGTCTGTCCAACGCAGAACATTCACAAAGCACATGTTCTGAGCTTTCTATGTCCATTTCGCAAAAGCGGCAGACATTGGTCTCAGATAGACCAATATTATTTAGATGATACCTCAGGCTGCAGTGACCTGTAAGGTATCCTGTTAAAAGACGCAGATCTACTCTGCTTAGTGAGAGAAGCTTGGCAGATATTTCTTTGTTGGGACTTAGGAATAGTTTGGCTTGACGCTGACCGGCACAGTTTAGTCAGTGTGCAGCAAATTTTCTTTCTTCCCATTTCTTAAAGAATTCATTAATGTGGCCTTTTGTGAGTCCACAGAAAGGTTCAGGACCAGTAAGCTGCATATTTTTTTGCAAGGTCATCAGCCATTTCATTTCCCTCATGTCCTTCATGTCCCGGAATCCAGCCTAGTGTTACTATTTTGAGGTTTCCTAACGTTTTGAGAAGGTTTAGGCAATCATTTACCAATTTAGAGGTGATAGTTGTTGATAGAAGGGCTTTTAGAACCACTTGGCTATCTGAAAGTATGTAGATGTGAGTACCTCTCATTTTCCTGCTAAGGCATTCTCTCACACATATTTCAATGGCATGTATTTCTGCCTGGAATATTGTTGGGTAGAATCCCATTGGAATCGATTTTTTGAATTTAGGCCCAATGACTTCTGCCCCTGTTCTACCATTTTCCAATTTGGACCCATCAGTAAACCATAGGTGAGAGCCAGGTTTGAAAGTGATAGAATTAGTTCTCCAGTCTGTGCGTTCATTAATTATAACTTGGAAGTTTCTGGAGAGTATTGGTTTCGGTGATACTCGTAGTATATCATCCCTATGAAGAATGAGACTATGTAGGAAGTCTTTTAAGATCTTTAAATGTCCTTTCATATCCCCACTTTTAAGTTCAGATATACCTTTTAATTTAACAATCGCCTAAAATTAATATTTATTTCAAGAAGCATCAGGTCGAGGGGGGCCACTATTTTTTTTCATTATAAGCAAACGGGTTGTGGACGCGAATATACAGCCTATCCCACTCAACTGTAAGCTTCACCTTCACGCGGTGCAGTATGTCTGATCGAACGAGGCTCTGACGATTGAGCACCGGCAGTATAACCTGACATTCTCATAGTATGTATCTCTGTACTATGGCACTTGTATCAATAACATTTAAAATAATCATCTTTTAATCGCCGCCCAAGTTACCTATGGCAGTAGAATGAATTACTCAAAGAAAAAGCCGAAAACTATTAATTTATTTAAAACTCCCCTCATAGGGTTTCATCACATTTACAATTTTGTATCGGCGGTTATTACTCGCCATTCGTTCGGTGGCTACTGCATAAATATCGAGCCATTGTGCAACATTTTGGCATTCAATTTTTTCAATTTGAATATGTGGAAATATGATTCGTCAAGGTCCTTACACGCCTCGTATAGCAACTTTACCTTTTATGAATTGTCAATTATTTGTGGTTGGCATTCAATATTTTTCTTACGATGTGTAGGTACCGCTTTATTATGTTTTAACTAGCAAATGATTCATGGTATACGAACGTATGAGCATTTTGGTGAACGATTTGCAAAACTGTTATGAAGCAGATATTTTATGTTGCTTATTTTTTCAAGAACAAATTTTATTAAGTTTTTTGCTTTTACAATTTACTTTATTTTTTACTATTACGAGTGATTTTTCGCTTGTTTTGCTAAAACTTTGTAGTTAGCGTGGCGAATACGAAGGATAGGTCACAGTTTCTATTGTCAACTGTGGTTCATATGACACGTACAGGCATACATACATACACATATCTGAATACACAATTGTATGGGACAAACAATTTGCCAGCCAATTATATTTTATGTATAAATGTTTACTTTATGGCTCTTTTGTTTTTGCCATATTTCTTGGCTTCTGCATCATCTTTTTTCAATTTAAACTTGAATAGGTAAAAATTGTTTGTTTGTCAATTTTCTAGGAGCGCTCATGCGGCACCGTTTCGCTTTTAAACGTTTCTTCAGAATAATTGTTAACAATTAACATTTAAAGTGAAGTTACACAATGCGATATGTAGCGGGAGTTTTTCGTTTTGTTTGTTTTTTTTTTTTGCTCTCAAATAAATTTTAAAATATTAATAAAATGGTGGGTTCGACTAAGCCAGTACAAAATAAAAATGAAAAAAAAAAATTTAATAAAAAATCATTTCACTAAGTCCGGCTTCCCAATTATCGATGAGCGATTCATTTAAAGTTCGAGGGTCATTTGAAAAGTACGTATGAAGCCAGAGAGATGGTACTACTGGCGACTATCCAGGGTATGCTTACTTAGTACCGTAGTCAATTTTATAAAGAGATGCAAGGTTATCTTCCCGTCTAGGGAAGAGTGTAACACTAACCCAACATGGCTAAATGATACACAGATAGTTCCAAAACGCTTCAAGGAGTAGGAGCAGGAATAGTGAGGCCGAAACCACACAAATCCCTAACACTAAGTACAGATACCATGAGTTTTCATGCGAAGCTTTTCGCCATAATGGAAACAGCGGAAATCATATTCAAAAGAGGGCTCGATAAAGTAAAAATTAAAATACTTTCGGACAGCCAATCGGTTCTCAAAGCTTTGAATAGCTTCAGATTCAAGTCAAAAGTCCTAATAGACTGTAAGAATGAACTCAACAAACTGGTCATTCATAATCAGGTCTCTCTGATTTGGGTACCAGGACATGAGAGGCACGAAGAAAACGAGAAGGCAGACTTTTATGCCAAAAAAGGGGCAGAAGAGCTATTTATTGAACCAATCCCATTTTTCGGCTTTAGCAAAAATAATGTAAAACAGGAAACCAAAAAATGGATCCAAACTAAAATCAAGGAACACTGGAACGGCACAAGCGGCCTTAATCATTCCAAAAAGTTTTTTAACTTCAATGCCAACAGAGCAAAATCTGCTCTAACCCTGGATAAAAAGGACCTCAGATTACTCTGTGGAGCACTTACAGCTCACTTTGCCTGTAATAAACACTTTAACACGGTAGGGTTATCTAGCACAAAATCATGCAGGTTTTACTGTGTTGAAGAGGAGTCCAAGGAACACTTAATCACCAACTGTGAGGCATTAGGCCACAGGAGACACAGAATCCTGGGCTCGTACCTACTAAAGGAGGAGGACCTACATTTGCTCCCTCCTAAGGAGCTGGTTCAATTCCTCGATATACTAAATAATTATAATTAAGTAATTAGCTGCACACAATAGATCAATCTGGTCGCAGTGCATAAAGGCCTTAGCCTAATCCGCACAATCATTACTATTACTTAGTAGTAGGCCTATCTCGGCATTTCGTATGGACCGAGCAAGTTTTCATTTCCATCACGAGAACGCACCAGTTCACGCTTCAGCAGATGTGGTCGCAAAATTCATGCAAATAGGGTTCCCACTCGTTTCAAATCCCCCTATTCTCCAGACTTGGCTCCCTCATATCTCCCGGTTTCCTTACGCACTCATCCGGTCTTTCATTTCCCTCCACTCCATAGTGGCCCAGGGGACCCAACAAAGTGTGGTGTTGTGTTATTGGATAGGCAAGAGCGACCTCCTGCATTCTTTAGCACATCTTTATTTTTGTCGGGATAACTAGCAAGTACAGCAATTAGGCAACATTAAGTTCATTGTACGTCACCCGGGTTCCCTTTTTTATTGTCTTTAAATCTACCCGACCTAAGAAGAAATCTGAGTAGATCTTGTGGTGCCAAGGAGCTAAAGATCTCAAGCCTGATTCGTGCGAAGGCCAGGCAGACGCACAGAAAGAGGTCCCTCCGTCTCATCCTCCTCTCCACATGCTGTGCAGAGTGCACTTTCTGAGATGCCTACATTTTCCAAGTGCTTCGCCGATAGAAAGAGACCCGCCATCAGTCTGCGACAATCGGTTGGGCATGGCAGGTAGCATCAGTTTTGTCCACCCGCAGCCTCTCTCAGCCTGCCAAGCTTGCTTGTGGGTTGAAGTAACCCGTTTGCCAACCGTGGCACAACGGGGTCCGGGCCGGCCGTTGCCTTAATCGCTGCTCGATTACTAACCAAAATTTTAAGGTTTGCCGGAGGTAAGTCCATTTAAGGTTTGCCGGAGGTAAGTTATATAGTCTTCGCGTAGATCTCAACTTGGAAGACGCTTCACCGGTCTGGAAATCTAAATGAGCAATTTAAGAACATTTTTTCCGAGTACACTCTCAATCCCGGGCGATTTGTTTTAACTTATTTTCTTTTCATTTCCATCCTTGCAACTGCTGCAGAAAATATTTTGAGCTATGCCCATCCCTCTGTGCCAGCGATCAATGCCCAGGAAGAGCGAAAACATTCTCTTGGGACTATGTTTCGACCATATAAGTTTGGTGTTGATCTGCAATCTGATGTCGTACGCTCCTTTTGACCTAATAGCTGTAGGTAGCAATCCTATCCTAGGAGGTAGTCCTATTTGACTTAAAAGTCTTTGGAACTCTTTATCACTAACTCATATTTTCTCAGTATTTTTTGATAACCAGTAACCCGCACTAAACATACTGAGAGCTGGTTGCAGCTCAATAATAGATAAGCCTAGAATAACCTACAAAACAAGATCTAAGTTAGGCAGATGGAAGAAGACCTCTATGAAATTAGCAACTAATCGATAATCTGAAAGGCATGAGGTCCAACCCCATATTCCGTTGCTATGTTCATGACTCCAACAGGTGCGTCATATTTCTAGTCCCAGTCAGTTATTAAGGGAAGTAGATCCCCAAAGGGTCTGAGGAGGCAGGCAGAGAACTAATCTTATCAAAAGGCGATTCCCTGAAGTTGTTTTGTGTAGGAAACAAGCCAACCAGCCCACCTATCTCTCGCATTGTGTTGAAAAAACCAGACCAATTACCCAAATTCATTGAAAAGGCGCTCAGAGGCTGCTTATCACACACGAACACGTAATAAAGCAAACAAAAATTGAAATTAGCAGGTGCTGCTTCCGCTCCCAAAAAAATCAAATAAAATAAATAAGTAGCATGCAACAAAATTATCACAAAATTATACGTATACGCCTCGGCTGACCTATAATCAAACACCGACAACCACCAATTAAATAATTAGAACGTTATTTGCAAATTATCTACAAACAGCTACGAACCTACTAAACACACATAAACAATGCATTCCACACAGAGGCAGACCACTGTATACCACAAGAACGGACACAGTCAAAGTCACAATAATTTGAGCTCAATCAAAATTGACACGAGTGCAAAGAATGTGCGATAAACAAGGTAAGTATATCGCTTGCGTTGTACTTCACATCCAAATGAATTCAATTTGCAACATTTGAGAAACTTGGAACACGCAAAATGACACTTTACGGGGTATTGGCCAATTATTTAAATTTGCAGTTATTTGGTTAATTTTCTTCAAAATTGCTGCGGACACACAAAATTGATTTTCATATTGATTCAAAATAGTAAAACAAGAAGAAAAAATATAAAAATAAAAATGTTCTTTTCGGTATGCTTTTTCATGACAATTATTATTATTATTTTTTTTTTTTTCAAAACTATGTATGTAAACAAATCGTAAAAGCACGCAACATTTTTTTTAGGAGAGCTATATTTCTCTAAAAATGTGATTGACTGAAAGAGATTTAGTAGAAGCCATGGGCATCTCATTGTGTAGTGTAAGCAATATTTTCAGTGAAGTATTGAGTTTCAGAAAGCTGTGCCGCATTCGCTAAAAATGGAGCAAAAACGCATTCGAATGCGACTTTCTCAGCATTGACAGCAACATTAAGAGTGTACCCAAAAGGATAAAGTAGATTTTGTGAGACTTGGGTATATTATCATACCCGTAAATCAAAACAAGATGCTAAAAAGTGGTGTGAAACTGGTTCTTTAGCTCCGAAACGAGTTCGTGCACAGAAATCGGCCAAGAAGGTGTTAGCATCAGCTTTTTGCGAAAGGAATTTTGTTTGTGGATTACTTGGAAACTGGTAAATCAATAAATTCTGAGTATTATTGTAAGCTTTTGGATCAGCTGAAGGAACCAATTCGTGAAAAATGCCCAGTTTGCAAAAGAAAAATAATATTTTTCATTAAGGCAATGCGCTGTGGCACAAGAGCCTCTTGATAGTGGCTAAAATCCATGAATTAAAGTTCGAATTGTCGAATCATCCACCACATTCGCCAGATTTGGTCCCTAGCGACTTCCCTCTGTTTCCAGATCCAAAATAAATGCATGTGTGGAAAGCGTTTTTCATCAAATGATGAGTTCACAAAAGCTGTGGGAGCGTATTTTGCAGAGATTTCTAGATTTTCAAGATTCTCACTTCAGTGATGGAATTCATAATTCTTTTTTCTTATCGAACCACAAAACTTATTGAACAACCTAGCATATTGAAGTAAGTAATGAACTGAAAAATGCAAGAGAAAAGAAAGGTTTTTATTTAATAGAAAATGTGCACTTATACTCGAACATTTAACTTCTTTTTAAAACTCTTAGTGTGTTGTACGACATCAACGTTCGTTTCCACTGCTGACATTTACAAAATACATACAACATAACTGCAAATACATAATAAAACTTGGAAGCACCGATTTCATAAGCGCTTACTGCTTCATACAAATTTTAGCACAGATGCCTTTGCGCTTAAAAAAATACAGCTAATGACAATAATTTTTATTAACATATTGCCTACCGCTAATGTTTGCAAAAAAAAATTTCCCTGGTTCCGGATGAAATTCAAAAAAAATCAAAAGCAGGATGTACCGCTTTTCGTGGAACCGTTTATATGGAAAGATAGGCGATGGCGATATGAACAAATAATCATATGCAAGCTGAAGGTTGAAATGCTACCTACGTTCAAGAGGTGGGGGAGGATTTTTTTTTCCTAACACCCTATAATTTTCTTGGTATAGACTCTATAAAGGTAATACAGGGTGGCGCACGAATCGTGCTACAAAAACAAAACGTAATAACTTTTTTTCTGTGTGAGTAAACGGCTTTTTTTTTTTATTTTGCAGATTAGTATTTAGATTTACAAAAAATGGAGGCTTGGGATACCGAAAAGAGGATTTGGATAGTGCAGCGCTACCATGCTTTGCAGTCCATCATTTCCGTCCAAAAAGAATTTAGGCAGGAGTTTGGCGGCACTCCCCCGAGCAGATGGACCATTATGAGGCTGGTGAACATGTTTGCTGAATCTGGAAGCATCGCACGCAGACCGTACCATCGAGATCCCCATGTTCGGGTCGAAGCCACAATCGCGGCTGTAGCATCGTCAATTCAGGCAAATCCAAGAGTTTCGACTCGTAACTTGTCGGCGCAAATTGGAGTTAGCAGACGGTCATTGCAGCGGATAGTTCATGATGACTTAAACTTGTTTCCGTACAAAGTTCAAATCACAAGCAAATTAAACCCTCTGGATTTGCCTATTCGCCTGGAATTTTGCCAAAAAATTATTGAAATGGCCGAAGAAGACAACAACTTCATAAATTGCTTGTTTATGTCTGATGAGGCCCATTTTGATCTAAATGGCAATGTAAACAAGCAAAATTGCCGTATATGGAGTCAATTAAATCCGCAAATACTCCATGAGATGGAACTGCACCCAGAACGAGTCACAGTGTGGAGCGCAGTTTCATCAAGGTGCATTGTCGGGCCATACTTCTTCGAAGAAAACGGTGTAACAGCGACTGTAAATGGGGACCGTTATTTAAACATGTTGAAGGAGTTTTTTTATCCAGAACTGCGGCGAAGACGTATCCCTTTTAACAGCATTTGGTTCCAGCAAGATGGAGCAACTGCACATATAGCCAGACCGGTTATGGAGGAGATCCAACGAAAATTTAGAAATAAATTGATATCCAGAAATTCCACTTTCCGCTGGCCCCCAAGGTCACCTGACCTCACTGCACCAGATTTTTTTTTATGGGGTTATCTCAAACAAGAGGTGTGTAAAACAAAACCAAGTAATTTGACTGAATTGAAGCAGTCCATCACAACAATAATTGAGGCGATCCCGACTTCAACCCTTCAGTGCACAATGAACAATTTTCTCATCAGGTGTCGCATATGCGTGAATGAGCATGGAGGTCATTTACGTTCTATTATTTTCAAAACTAATTAGTTACATAAAATAAAATTGAATTATCTACACAATAAAAAAACAAAAAGTTAAATACATTGATTAGAAAAAAAGTTATTACGTTTTGTTTTTGTAGCACGATTCGTGCGCCACCCTGTATTTATCTCTAATGGCAGCTTATGGTCTAGGCTTTCCAGCAAATGCTTCATCAACTCCGACTTACCTTATGCCGGCAGTTATGGGACGTGAAATGAAATAAATTGGAAGATATTTCTTAAAATTTTACAATTTTTTCGCTATAACCATTCTATTTTCATGCACCTTTAGATTAGTCGGAGAAATCTGAATAAAACAGCTTTTCCTTATAATAAACTTAATATTATTTCTAGAAATATAGTTTTAGCACTTACAGGGAAACCTTCGATATAACAAATCTGAAGGGAACCAGAAAATTCGTTATATCTATTTATTCGCTAAAGGTACTTATTGGTAAAACCTTGGTAAAACGAGATTTAAAGAAATCTGAAAGAAAATTCGTTATAAATACTGTTTTTACCTTTCTACATCACAATAATGATAAAACTGCACTGAAATGGGGTGGATATAAGAAATAAAAAGTTATAAATATTTTGAATTAGATTTTATTAAAATAATTGGTTATTTTTGTTTGTTTGCGCAAGTTTCGAATGCAGCCATCGATACTTCGCTCAACAGATGCTAAGCTATCGAATGCACTTTTTGGTATAGCTTCCTGCGCCTCAAGAAAAGTTTGGAGCTTTTCAACCATTTGTTTAGCTTCTTTGGCAGTGATAACGTTCTCGACTTCTTCATCCTCCTCAACAATGTCGACTGTATTTCTGTTCAAAACACTATCAACAACGCCATCATCAGTAATAAGGCCGTGATAGTGACGTTATCATCAAAAGTAACAAAATCATCAAATCGTTCATCCAAATTGAAATGGTTTTTAACGGCAAGCCATTCTTCGCTGTCTTGAACACAATCATTTGTGGTCAAAATATTTGGACTGTCGACAAAGCCACATGTCGCAAAACAGTTGACAATCGTTGGTTGTTTTACGTTTTCCCATGCTTTATGGGGCCGTCTGATGCCTTGTAGAACGTTGATATTACTCTTGCGTCCCTCTTCCATATCATTGATTAAAATTTTTACCACCTCTTTGCGCTAGAATTGCTTGAAATGTTTAATTATTCCCAGATCAAGAGGTTGTAGTTGCGCTGTTGCGTTTGGCGGAAGAAATTGTAATTTAATAGATTTCAGTGATGTAGGGTTTTTGTGCCCCATGCAGTTATCAACGAGCAATAACATTTTGCGATTAGCTTTAGTCATTTCGTTGCCAAATTTTTCTAAGTAATCCAACCATATTTCAGTAGTCATCCAAGCTTTTTTGTTCACAAAGTAGTCCACTGGTAAGCTTTTAATATTTTTAAAGCTTCTTGCATTAGCCAATTTTCCGATTACCGGCAATTTTCTCTTCTCAGTGGCAGAACTATTTACCGTAGATAAAATTGAGAGTCTTTCCTTGCTATGTTTTCCGCCGTGGCATTTCTAAGATTTAAGTGTCATTGTTCGATCTGGTGCGCATTTAAAAAATAGCCCAGTTTCGTCTGCATTAAAAATATTGTGGGCCTGAAATTCTGCCAAGAAACAGCAGTCTGCATTCTTTTCATCTTTAATGCCTTGGTGTTGCAAATAATCTCCCTATTTTTTAAAATTGTTGAAAGAGTACTCGGCGGAATATTAAATTGTTTAGCAATTTCTTTGCTCGATTTATCACCTTAATCAACGGCATCAAATATTAATTTTTTCTCGCGAATAGAAATTGAATCACGTTTTAATGAACTAATTTTGGCAAAAGTCAATGCACGAGTGACTACAATTTCACACATTTTTGTGTGCACGTAACATAATTACGGGACTTTTTCTTATTTTGCTTTGTTCTCACTTTGTTATGCTGAGGTTTGGGATAACGGAACTTTAACGGCTTGCCACAAATTTGATTTTGCCTTATTTTATGTTCGTTGTATAGAGGTGTTCGAAAAATTGCTTCGCTATATAGAGGCTTTCAGACTCAGAAATTCTTCGTTATAACTATAGAGCATTTTTGTATGAAAAACTTCGTAAAGGCGAGGTTTTTCAAGGGATTTAAAGCAAAATTGGTTATGTTGAATTTTTCCTTATAACGAAGTTCGTTATATCGAGATTTCACTGCATATTAAATTTAATGAGTACCCTATATAGTACTTATGGAAGCATTCTCCAACACGTAGCGGTGTTTTACAAGTTTTGTATATACAAGTACATTCATATATGCACTTGGTTTTCTCATCTTACCTGTAGAATATACTCTGCACGAGTTTAATAGCCTTATCGCTGAAAATGTTTACCATCTTATGATGTCTGATAGAACCAGACAGGTAGGTAAAGTGTTAAGTAAAATCCGTCTGACAGTATCGCAGCTATTAAATTTTGACTACACAGATTTTCAAATGGCCATTTGGCACCAATGGCACCATTTCGAAAAATATTTAAAATCTTCCCGAATTTCTCAGTGTCTCATATAAGATGATTATTCTTCACCAAAGCACAAAACAAATTGAAAATGTACTTCAAAAATCTCGCTTTTTTGACGTAATTTGACTCTTATTTCAAAAACACTGCTAAGAGACTTGTTTTGAAAGATCGGTCCACGCTGTTACTATCGACTGGTTATTCAATTTATGTGTATTCTAATTTTGTTATGAGGTAATAATGAAATTCATAACAATGCTAATTTGTTACTAATTTACAAACTGCAAACCAATACATAACTTCTTGAATTAAAATCTCGCATTATTTAAATAGTATTCAGACAATTAATTCGTTGTGTTAAATAATTGGCTGCTTGGCATGAAAGTTCCAGAACTGGTAGATATTTACAAATAGTCACACATTCACTTCTCAACACACATCTGCATATGTAATGCCCAGTGATTAAAAGAAAAATCTGAATTCCCCAACTCTGCTGCATTGACACCATTTGTCTGTTGGTTGGACGTTTCGTTTTGTCGCTGAGAAAATGAAATCAACATTTTATTTAATAAATTGAATTTCATTAAAAATGATTACAACTTCCGAATGATTAATTGCCGCAATTTGATTGATAACCGGTTCAAAGCGAGAACCCTGGAAACGGCAAAACCGCAAGTGAGCGTATTTCATTTTCGTACGGGCAACTGATTGGCAGCTGACGGTGGATGGTAGTTAGTAGAGTAGATGTTGCTGCGCGAGTGCATGTCGCATTTGTGGCTGTTGTCACCAACATTAATTGCCGTTAAACTCAATTTTGCAACGGATGCCAAAACAACCCACGCAGACTTTGCTGGCGGCATAAAATGCTTCGAGCCTCTATGAGGCTATTGGAATAGTTTTTTTTCTAAATACATAAGTGGCAACATAGAACTATGTAAAGTGTATGGCTCGTATGCCGCTAATTAGTTCACGTCTGCTTGCTGCAAAATATTTTTGCTTTTGTTTTTTATTAACCATATTATTCTTATAGCTTAAGTCATTGCTTGTTTTTAATAGAAACATTAAATGGTCGCTACCAAGTGTTGAGCAAATAAATCAAGCTTTGATTGCCAGCTTAAATATTCATGAAATAAATGAAAAGTATGCAAATCTGGCATGCAATTAATGTTTAGTTGCAGAACATTTTCCTTTATTTTTTAATTTTTTTTTTTATTTAGTTTTTTATTTTTTTTAAATTTTTTTTTCTTTTTGTTTGCTTTTTTGTT
The DNA here is from genome assembly GCF_028408465.1 of Anastrepha ludens. Lineage (NCBI taxonomy): Eukaryota > Metazoa > Arthropoda > Insecta > Diptera > Tephritidae > Anastrepha > Anastrepha ludens. The sequence goes on from NC_071499.1 coordinate 13,507,714, forward strand.
ATTTCAAAACAAACCACTGTTGTACACTTTCGGTGTAAATTATTGTTTGATTCTTCATTTATGCTACGGCATTGAGGAGGTCTCGTGTTGCGCGTGCATGCATTTCAATATTTAGTTCTAAATTACCACTCTAATGACAGAGTAAAGTCTCGCTATGAAAAAAACAAGACAAAACAATTAATAAATCGAGTCGTTTGTGGCTCTTATTCGACTAGTCATGTGCTAGCAGTGGCACAATGTCCTACATTTCCAATACTAAAACACAAACACGAAAATATGATATAAATATGTATAATAGGAGTAGCCCTGTAGGAAATTTTTAAGAGTGACGAATGAAAAGTTAAAATCCTTAACCATATGCCTTAAGTAAGTGTGGATTTAGTATCTACAAGGTGGTGCAAAAGGAATCACCCTATGGAAAGAATTATAATTTTTGCATGGTATCGTACGTCAATTGAATTTGACACTTGTGAACTAGGCAGCTGCAGTATACAAACAGACAAGCTTTGGAGTGCGTAATGGTCAAAGTAAAGATTTCTTTCGCCCAAAAAAATTGTGGTTTAGTAAATTTTATTAAAAAAAAAACAAAAAATTTGTTCAGTACATTTTGTAGTAAATTCTTTTTAGTAAATTTTTTTTAGTAAAATTTTTTTTAGTAATTTTTCTTTTATTTTTTCTTTTACAATAATATAAATTTGTTTTCTTTTTTTCTTTTAATAAAATTTTTTTTTTGGTTGTAGTAAAAAAATTATTCAGAAGGAAAGCTATGTTTCTTTTCGTATTGGTATTAAAGCGATTGTACGATTAAAAAAAAAGTAAATTATTAAATTTAACAAGAAAAAAATTATTTAGCTCAAATCGTATTTGCAGGAAATTCGGGATCTCTAGCTGCTTCCATAAGGTGACCCACACGTTGCACACCGGCCCACTGTCTCATGTTTCTAAGCCAAGAAAACTGCTTCCGCCCTATACCTCCTCTTCCTACGATCTTGCCCTGTAATATGAGCTGTTGTTGTTGTTGTTGTTGAGTGGTTGACTATTTCTGTTGAAATAATTCTAATTAACGACTAGCATCGTTTTACTATCACGGGTTTCGTGTGATGTCTTGCTGTTTTATTTATTTTGATTTTGCATTTGGGTCGCATCCATTTCGGGAGATCCAAGTGTAGCAGCAAACTTTCTATCTCTTTATCTGATATTTCATTAGCTTGGTGCAAGAAAGGCTTACTGAAAGAGCGAAGTCTTGCATAAATAGCGTAAACGGCTTTCTTTCACCCTCTCAGCCGGACAGCTTCGGCGGATGGGATTGAAAGGAAGGTTAAGTCCGCCTCCATGATTCCCCCCTTGCAGTGACCTGTTAGGGTTGGAGTGATATGAAAGATGACGAGAGCATCCTAACAGGTAATTTGTTCTCTGGATGAGCTATAACAGTTTCTATTTCGCGGAATCTGACCCAGGTGCGATGTTTTTCTACGTTTGATACACTTGAGTAGTTGTGAGTCTCCGTGAATGTTTCGCAGCATTTCTTTGTTAAAAACTTGTTCGATTCCGGGTATTTTAAGTAAATTCCGGAGAAGCCACATTTCAAACGCTTCCAGTCTGTTGATGTTTGACAATTTAATTGCCCATATTTCCATGCCATAGTAGCAGATTAAAGTGGTGATATTTTTTAGGACCTTGCTGTATTTGAGAAATGTCGACTTTGCCATTTCTAATGCGGCTTTTTATTGGGTTGGGGAAAAAGTAATGTCGTATTTTGTCAATTGAGCGCGACATTTAAACATATCTTGCGCTGTACTTATTGCATCGGGTCACACTAAACGGCAATTTGAAGACGACAGTCTGTACTACAAGTGTCTCTTTGACAGTGTTGTGATCGTAGGTTTCAGTCTTAAGTTATAGCGCGTCAAAGATGGAGTCCACCAAGCAAGAAATTCGTCATATTTTACGTTTTTACTACCTTAGAGGTAAAAATGCAACGAAGGCGGCGGCAAAACGGTTAGCACAGCACAGTGTAGGTTCGATGGATTTCGTTCTGGTGTAGTAGATGTCAAAGATGCACCCCGTACTGGTAGGCCAATCGTCGTAGAGACTGATAAAATCGTTGAAATTATCCAAAGAGACCGGCATGTGAGCAATCGCTCGATTAGTCAGGAACTAGGGGTAGACCACAAAACCGTTTGGAACCATTTCCAGAAGATTGGATTCCCAAAAAAGATGGATGTTTGGGTGGCACACGTGTTGACACAAAAAAATCTCTGGCGATGAAAAGTGGATCACGTACAACAACTCCAAGAGAAAAAGATCGTGGTCGAGAAGCGACGAGCAGGCCCAAACCATCGCCAATCCCGGATTGACCCTTAATTCGGTTCTCTACTGTGAGCAACTTGACCGTTTGAAGCAGGCCATTAACCAGAAGCGGCCAGAATTGGTCCATAGGAATGGTGTTGTGTTCCACCGGGACAACGCTCGTCCTCACACATCTTTGATGACCCCCCAGAAGCTACAGGAGCTCGGATGCGATGTCCTATTGCACCCACCATATAGTCCGGCACCAAGTGGCTATCATCTCTTCCGGTCCATGCAAAACGCCCTTGGTGATACCAATTTGGCCTCAAAACAGGCTTGGTTGTCTGAGTTTTTTGCAAATAATGAGGGGGGGTTTTATAAAGGGGAATAATGAAGTTGCCTTCTAAATGGCAACAAGTTTGCGAACAAAACGGGGCATATTTGACTTGAATCGGATAATTCCAAGTACGTTAAATAAAGTGTCAAATTTCGATCACAAATACGACATTTCTTTTTCCCCAACCCAATATTTCTGTTGAGGCATCCCAGTTTTCGTTGTGCAGGCCATCAAGGTAATATGGACTATGAATAAGTTCGTGCGGTTTTTTTTCGAAATTTGAAACTTTATTGACGTAAAATGGTTACAAATTTAATATTCAAAATATTGTCCATCGCTTACTACTACTTTTTCCCATCTTTCTGGCAATTCACGGATTCCCTTTGTGAAAAATTCGGTCGGTTTTGCCGCAATCCACGAATCGATCCATTTTTTGACTTCATCGTAATTACGGAAGTGCTGGTCAGCCAGGCCATGTTGCATCGATCGGAAGAGATAGTAATCGGATGGCGCAAGGTCTGGACTATACAGCGGGTGGGGTAGGACATCCCATTTGAGCGTTTCTAAGTATGTTTTGACCACTTGTGCAACATGTGGCCGAGCATTGTCATGTTGCAAAATAACTTTGTCGTGTCTATCGGCGTATTGCGGCCGTTTTTCTCGCAGTGCTCGGCTCAAACGCATCAATTGTCGTCGGTAGACATCCCCCGTAATCGTTTCATTCGGTTTCAGTAGCTCATAATACACAACACCCAGCTGGTCCCACCAGATACACAGCATAACCTTCAGGCCATGAATATTCTGCGCCGACGTCGATGTTGAAGCATGGCCAGGGTATCCATACGTTGCCCGACGTTTTGGATTGTCGTAATGGACCCACTTTTCATCGCCAGTCACAATTCGATGCAAAAAACCCTTTCTTTTGTGCCGTTGAAGCAGTTGTTCGCATGCCATAAAACGGCGTTCAACGTCTCTTGGCTTCAATTCATACGGCACCCAATGGCCTACCTTTCGGATCATTCCCATGGCTTTTAAACGTTTGGAAACGGTTGATTGATCAACTCCCAAAGTTTTTGCAACCTCTTCTTGCGTTTGAGCCGGATCTTGATCGAGCAATTCCTCCAATTCGGTATCCATGAACTTTGGCGGCGCACCCTCGCGTTCTTCGTCTTCCAAGCCAAAATCACCACTTTTAAAGCGTGCAAACCACTTCTGGCACGTTCGCTCAGATAGAGCATGCTCACCATAAACTTCCACCAAGATACGATGACTTTCGGCTGCTTTTTTCTTCATATTAAAATAATGAAGAAGAATTCCCCGCAAAAACACATTATTTGGCACGAAATTCGACATTTTCAAGTGTGGTAAAAATATTGTTGTTTACGCTTCAAATAAAAAACTTATACTGACGTTTGTGCCTTACGACAGTAGCTCTCCAATGAATGTTTGGAAATGTGGATCGATGGAATAATAATCAAGTTACGCCATCTGTTGTAAAACCGCACGAACTTATAAATAGACCTATTATTTAAATTTATATAATTTTTCTATAGCAGGACTTTTGATTATTACATAAGGAGTGTTGTATATATTTCTGCGGCTAAACAACCATGTATTTAGTTTTGCTGATGTTGATTTTGAGGCCGTTTAGTCGACCGCACATTGCCACATTCTCGCCATATTTTCGAAGGCCAGCCATACTGTCCCAAAATAGAGTTGTATTGTCGACGTGATGTTGTTTCTAATGCCGCTATTTACTTTGCTACCATCCACAATGTTTCCTAATGCTTCGTGGAATATTATTTCGGAGTAAATATTAAAGAAGAGTGGAGAAAGTATGAGGCTTTGCCGGACACCTTCTGATATCGGCTTGTGTCACGGTGTCCTGGCACCATCAACTATGTATGCGCATATTCTAAATTGCTTGAGTTTTTTTTTTCCACCAGCATTAAAAGATCTTAAAATAAAATAAATAATATATAAAAACGAGATTGGATGATTTATTTTGCGCCACCTTGTATAGCAGACATATATGTACATTAAAACACAAACAGTTCGTATGGAACCAGGAATTCATAAATTAAGGGGATCTTCTCCTGTATTCGGTTCGAAAAATCGGTTTTTTCCGTGCATTACATCAATATGGACTTGGTGTAGAATGCATAGGTAAAAGAATTTTTAATATTCCCAATCGAAAATGGTTACAGCGTACTTAACCCCTTGCCTTATGAATCGATAAATCGAGCGACGATTGTGAGTGCCACTTGCGATAAAACCTTTTTCCACAAAAGGGACAGAGTCCACTGTATGAGATGCCTACCTTTTCCACGTGCTTCGCCCATAGAAAGTAGCCCATCAGGAGCTGCCTACAGTCGCTTCTGTTTATTGTAAGGAGAGTCTGCGACAGTAGGTCGGACATGACAGTCAGTTTTGCCTATCTGTCTGCCTATTAGGCAGTGCCCCGTTGTAATATAGGGTGGGCCATGTAAAATTTGCTTTTTGAATCGGCTATAAAAAAACACGAATCAATATTTTTTCACATTTTTTTTTATTTTGAAGACTGAACATTGTCATTTATGAATGAAAAATAATATCGTTCAAATAATATCGATTTCGTGTTTTAAAGCATCAATCGTCTCTGGATGATTTGCATAGCATTTGTCCTTAACGGCTCCCCACAAAAAATAGTCCAACGGGCTTAAATCACAGCTCCGAGGCGGCCAATTGATATCGGAATTTCGGCTGATTACACTGAATAACAACCCAAAAATATCTTGTTTGATGATTACATTTTCTAAAGCAGTTTTTCATGCTGATGACAAATCTGAAAACCGTTTTTCTCTATCACGTCAGGTTTTTAAGATATTAACATGTCCCTCAAGATTCATCTCCTCGACTCACATCTCGACTTCTTTCCAGAAAACCTAGGTTCTGTTAGTGATGAACATGGTGAACGTTTCCATCAGGACATCTCGGCGATGGAGTCACGCTATCAAAGTCGATGGAGTGCAGCAATGTTAGCCGACTATTGCTGGATGCTTCAGCGCAACATGTGAAATTGTCAGCACAAACGCAAGTCTACAGCCAAGAAATTCAAACCAAACTAACTTTTAATTTAAGGAACTTTACGTTATATCTATGTATTTTACAAGTGTATTATATCTTAAACTATGTGTATTTATGTTAAGTAGTACTCTATTCAGCGATATATGCTCTACTGTGACTTGCCTGCGAGTTGTTTGCTTTGATACAATATTAAACATATATAAATGGTCAATGCCAAATATCTCAACAACGGTGGGTGATAGAGACAAACGGTTTCTATATTTGTAATCAGCATGTCTTACTTGTCTTAAAACAAGTGTTGGTTTCCAAGATATTTTCCGAAAGTTTTTTTTTGTTGATCAGTGTTATTCGGTTTTCAAAAACGGTAGCCAAAAGTTCGAGTGTAACTTTGGCAGTGTGACAAGTAGCTACGTCCTTTTGAAATCAAATGTCGTCCATGTCATCCTCTTCAATTTTTGGAAACAACTCGTTGAGCATGTCACGGTAACGCTCGCCATTTACTGTAACCGCGGCTCCTCGCTCATTTTCGAAAAAAAAATGGCCCGACGATGCCGCCAGACCAAAAACCGCACCAAACAGTGACTCGTTTTGGATGCATTTGCTTCTCTACAGTAACGTGTGGATTTTCTGAGCCCCAAATCCGACAATTTTGCTTTAGCCACCGATGTGAAAATGAGCTTCATCAGAAAAGAAGGAGAAGACTCACCACTGTGGAAATAAGTTTTCAATATTTCCCAATTTTGTTCAAGCGTCCCATTTCGTAAATGTCAAACCTTAAAGTAAATTATGAACACATTTGACATGTCATTTGTGTTACCATTCTCGACAAAATAGGTGGTTCGAAAAGCAAACGCTATATGGCCCACCCGTAGAAATCAGTGTGCTAAGATTGCGCTTATTTTGGCTTAGCAGAGATGCTGTGTGTGTTTAACATTGATAGTCGGTGACAAATGGCTATCAATGAAAATGTAGATGTCATCTTTAGGTATCGCATCACATTGGACCAGTGCCACGGCTGTCATTATTGCCATCGATTCAGCCTGAAAGGCACTATTGTAGCCGTGAAGCCAACTTAGTCACCGGATCTTGCGCCTAAAAACTTAAATTTTTCTAAGTATCATTAAAATAGAGTGGAGGTCCTTGGGTGAAGCTGTGTTGTACGAGTATTGTTTCAAGCAATGTACGATGAAATTGACACTCGTGATACTGATGTTGATAACATAAAAATATTTACGAAAGCTAAATAAAATATTTTGCAGCACCAGTTATTTAATACACGTAGCCTCTTATATCGGCGATATTTTTGCACGTTTGACATTGACCACATTGACATTGGCAATCGAATTGGAAAAGTAAGCAGTTAGCTTTCGCACATCTCCCGAGCTCCATTGCTCTAAGTGCAGAATATTTTATTATTTATTCGTCTTTAACTTGGTATGTATTACATAATAATTTTCATATCGGATAAGCTGTGAATTCCCTGATAAAAAACAAACAAGTGAACAAATAAAAACCCACAACAAACTGGGCACAGCCAATCAAAAGCATATGTATTACCATTAATATCTGCAGTTATCTGTAATTTCATATTAGCAGCAGCTTGCGACTATATTAACTAACCAGCTATAACTTGGGATTATGTAAAATCACCTGATACTCAGACTCGTATTGGCAGCAGTTATGAATGCTGCATTCTTTTCAACAATTTGCTGCACGAAGTTGTTAATTTTCAAGTTACATATTTATTAGTAATTCTTATTCCACTTTTTATGATGGCTTAATTTTTCAAACACTTGCCATGACAGTATAGCTCGAATTAAGTATGACAAGGCCTTTGTGTCACGAGATATTATTTTCATTAAATTTGAATATCAGTTCAATTCTGCAAAAATTCATTTTGGGTGATAGTGAATTTGAGATTTTTGATAGTAGAATCTAGTAAAAATCCAAAATTAACATGGGGGTCTGCAGAAGTACGTCTTTCGACAAGTGTTTATTTGTCTTCAGCATCATCCTGTGATCTTGAAATAGGGGGAAATATATACACACACACACACAAACGACCATGTTGTGGACTCACTGTGTAAATGAAACATAAAATTATAGAACAGTTAATTTTTTTTAATTTTTTTTTAATAGCGGTTGTCTCACAGCAGGCAATAGCTGTGAGTGCACTACTGCTATGAAAACCCTCCTCACGCCCGCCATAAATTGGAGACGAAGTCAGGCAACCACATTCTATAGAATGTATCCGCCGATTGTTCAACATAATAGTTTTCCCTATCCAAAGCAAACCCTTGACAATTTCGCGAAATTCAATTCGATGCCAGCTGGCAGCCTATGGAGAGCGTATTGAACAAGTTAAGCAATTGAATTACCTTGGAACTATTGTATCAGATCAGTCCATAAGTTCGTGCGCATTTTACCCATAATTTCACTTTTGTACGATTTTTGCATACAAAAAATTATTCGCGGAATATAACGGAACTATTAATATTTTCTTTGATTTGTTAAAAATACAATGGAATCTTCGAACGCGTATAAGAGGCATATTTTGTATTTTTTTTATAAAAGTGGTAAAAATGCAACAACTGCTGGTGCAGAAATAAACACTGTTCACGGAGAGGATACCGTGAGTGTAAGGACTGCGCAAAAGTGGTTTTCAAAATTCCGAAGTGGTAAATGCGACATGGAGGATACCCCGCGCGCTGGTCGTCCTGAAGTCTTTAACTCCGACGCCTTGCTTGAACTCGTGGAAGCTGAGCCAAATTTGACAGTCGATATCATAGCTCAGAGGTTAAATTCATCGCATGCAGCAGTTCACAGGTACCTAGTTCAGTTGGGAAAGGTTTCAAAGCTGGGAAAATGGGACCCGCATAGACTTTCCGTCACCGCCAACCTTCAGCAGAGAGTGAATGTGTGTTCTCAGCTGCTGCAACGGTTTGAAACTGAAAGTTTTTTGAACCGTATCATTACTGGTGATGAAAAATGGGTTCTTTGCAATAATCTTGTTCCCAAACGCCAATGGTTAGATAAAGATGAAACACCAGAACCGACCCCTAGAGATGGCATTCACCCCAAGAAGATTCCCCTGTCTATTTGGTGGGATATGGCCGGTATTGTTGACAATGAGCTTCTGGAACCAAATCAGACGATAAGTGCTCATTATTATTCCCACCAGCTATCAAACCTGAATGAGGCACTTAACAAAAATCGACCGTCTTTAGTGAATAGACGCAAAGTTTTGTTTCACCACGACAACGCAAGACCTCATACCGCAAGCCAAACATTAGGCAAGCTTAACGAGCTCGGATGGGAGCTAATGCCGCATCCACCATACTCTCCGGATATTGAACCTTGTGGTTATCACCTTTTCCGTGGACTTCACTCCCGTATGAGTAACAAGAACTACTCCTCAAAAGAAGCTATGAAAAGGGATATCGAAGCGTATTTTGGCTCCGGGGACAAAAAATTTGCCTAAACGTTGGGAAGACATTGTAAATAATGAAGAAAAATCAACTTTAAAAAATGCACGAACTTATGGACTGACCTGATAGTAATAATTTTTTTTTTATTATAGTAATATTTTTTTTAATATAGTAAAAAAATTATTATCATATAAAAAAATTTTTATTTAAATTTTAAAACTAAAAATTATTAAAATGATATTTACTTTTCAAATATATATTTACTATATTCAAAAAAATATTACTATGTTAAAATAATTATTATTTAGAAAAAATCTTCGTAAGAACCAAACCTTTTTTATTTAATTTTAATTGTTTTTGTTTTTACTTATTTTTTTATTAAAATTTATTTTATCAAATTTTTTTTTAATAATTTTTTTTTTAATTTGTTTTTATTAAATATATTTTTTGAAGTGAAAACTTCTTTAGAATCGTTGGGAGTGATTTGAGACTCGATGAAACGAAAAAGCGACACTCTTGGCTACGAAGCGTTATATGTTGATATACGTATATGTGTGTGGATGCGTACTGCTGAGCCACGATAGTATAGTGAGTATTGTAGTATGTATACTACACTGCCTATTACTTGCTTTGGTGTTTAGTTCAAGCGTCATACGTATGTATGTTTGTATGTATGCTAGTACATCTGTGTAATATACGCGTTACGTCGCTCATAATAGCAACCGCGTGTGCTGTGTTGCGTCCGTATTTTTATATTCGTAAATATTTTCATTTTTAAATATTTACCGCAATTATGCCGAAAAATAATGCAGAAAAGTGTCGTGAATATCGACAAAAAAACATTGAGGTTGAATATTAATAAAATGAAGAAAATAAAATATGAACTTTATAGCAATATTATAATGAACCTATCCCGCTCCTAATGCTGCTTTCGTCTCATTCTCTCTCAGTTTGTTTTACGGAAGGCTTCACTTCTATCGCGTCTAACCATTAGACTGGTATTTTTTTTTTATTTAAAAATTTTTGTTTTTAATAATTTTTTGAAATATTTTTTTTTGTAATAATTATTTTTTAATAAATGGTTTTTTAATTTGTTTTTATTTAAAATATTTAATTTTTTTTATTCTAATTTTTTTTTTAATAATTTTTTGAAATATTTTTTTTTGTAATAATTTTTTTAAATAATTTTTTTTTAATTATTATTTTTTAAATAATTCTTTGACTGCATAAAAAAAATTTGTTCAGTGATCGAAATCTTAATTTTAACCTTTACGCGCTCCAATGCTTGTCAGTTCGTCTACTGCAGTTGTCTCTAGTTCACAAGTGTCAAATATGTTTGACATCCGACGACATTTGCAAAAATTATAAATCTTGCGATTGAGTGATTAATTTTGCGCCACCTTGTGCATATAGCAATAAATGATTACATAAACAGGCAAGTAATTTTGTGATGCCAATCAGGCGAAGAAGCAAAGATGCAAGATGCATAGGATATGAAAACAAAACATAAAAAATATGTGGCAAATAGCAACAGCAGCGAGAAATATAGGAAGACCGTATTGAGTAAAAGTTTTATGCAAACAAATCAACATTGTATCAACATTGTATATATGTATGTATATCCCCGTATATAAGTATACACATGCATACCTCTGCATAGTATGTGCCTTGGATTGTGCTGCATATCTGCATATCCACTTATTTATGAGCACATCAATTTGCCACAGAAAACAAGCGTCGATTATTGTTGCGTCGCCGAGTAGATAAATGACAAAAACAATCAGCGCAACAACAACAGTGAACTCAAGTGCTCCAGTGACATGGAAATTTGCGCATATGCATTGATAGTTGGCGATTGCATCAGGAGCAAAAAATTGGCTCAACTTCATCAATTGAACAATTGCGTTTATTATTGTTGCTTAATTGCAAAGTATGGAATTCAAATTAAGCCTAATTGCAAATGTCCAACAGTTAAACTATTCCATGCCACAATGCTTGACTGCCGGGGCAACGGCAATACGACAAGGAAAATGTATGCAAAAGTGTTATGAGTTGGATAAGATCGCAAATGACAATCGCAAATATTTCATAACAAAAACAAACACTGCAGGCAGGCGAATTGGTTTGCCACAGCTACAATGTGACAAATGGAAGGGGCGAACGATCTACAGTGATTTGACCTACAGATAGAAATTCAAAGACTGAGAAGGTCTGAAAAACATTTTCCGCAGTTAAAAACTTTGGACTTAAGAAAATTAGAGAAAAATGTTTAAGCAAAATGTTTTAACCGACAGGGTGAACCGCAGGTTTCCCCTTGCAGACACCTGCTTGAGCCAGAGCCGCCTCCCTGGCACTTCAGAAGACACCTCCTCAATTAAACCGACGAGATCCAAGACAAAACGAACAGGCGTCTACTACCAGATAGTATTTAGACAGACGATAAACAACATTCATCGGGCGACCATCCCGACCACAGAATGCCGTAATCGGAGTCTAACCACCATCTATAGCAGATGAAGAGCTCCAGCTTCCCCGTGAGACCCGCGTAACAGTGGCATAATTACGTTCTGGACACTGTAGCAGGTTAAATTCCTACTTATCCACAATTGACCTCGACATACCAAACGTAGGTATGTCCTGCCTGTGAAGGCATCCCGCACGATACTACCCACCTTTTCACATGCTCCTCTAAAACCACTCATCTAACACCCCTCTCCTTCTGGACCCAACCTGTCGAAACAGCATATTTCCTGGGCCTACCTTTAGATTAGTTAGACAAAGACGACCGGTGATATATACTACACTGACAGGGCTTATATTGCTGCCACAACAACAACAACAACTTCTAGAGACTGAGTACCCCAAAATGTATTTAGTGTTGCAAACACTTTGCATTTACTAGAAAAAAATTTCACTTACAGGAAAATATTTCTAAAAAGAAATTGTCTACTTTGTTTATTGGATGGCTCATTGTTCTAAAACGATGGAATGTAAGGACTCCAAAGCTTACGAAACGGTGCTTTCATTTACTTGACTCATCAAGTAGTTAAAACACCAAAGGAAACCGCGCAGAGGATTGAAAAGCTCTTGAATGGGTGGACAGTACACAGAGCGTTGAAAAAAATCGTTTAGCACCAACCGCATGAAAAACTGCAAAAGCACCTGGTAAAACAAACGATGAAGCGTGGCGGTGGTAGCCTTATGGTGTGGGCTGCTTCACGTATTCGAGTTAACGAAACAAGAAAACTTTTTGAATATCTTACAGACCAATTTTCCGGATTTTGTTTACCTAAGCGCATAACCAACATAAGAGGTTATACTCCAGCAAGCGGGAGATATGAAACATACCGCGAAAATTGTTCAAGAAAGGATAAAAAATCAGGACTTTCAGCTTTGAGAATGCTGGCCAGAATCCTGATTTTAGCCCGATTGAAAGTACATGTGATATTTAAAGAAAGTGTGAAAAACAAATTTAAATGCGAAAAATCATGTCGCCTTTTAGGCAGTCCTGATCCCAAATTGCAATTTTTTTTTCCTCGTCCTCTTCTCTCATCTTTTTACCCACAAATAAATACCATTTATGGCAATAATTGGCGTCACGAAAATCAGCTGATATTGTCAAATTTGCTGCAACGGGACCACGATAGGCGCAACCCATGATGGTAAGAGTAATGAGATGGCGCCTATCGTGATACCGTTACTTTTCTCTCAGCGAATTTGACAATAAGTGACGTCATATTAGCGCAATTAATGATCAGCATTGCCAGATTACCATTTTCGTAACATGATTTAGCATTTTTTTTTTGTTATTTAGTCTCGGAGTTTTAGTGCTTTCTTAATGACATTTTTGTAGCCTGTGCTAATCAAAATGTAATGTTTATAATTTTGTAAAATGTACATTTTCACATTTCACGCGATTGCGGTTATTGTTGGTGTTCTTCTCCTTCCAGCAGTCAAAACTCTCTCTCGCTACTGTAGTGTTGCCTAGCTTTAGATATAAAAACCCACTAAATGCCCATTTAAAGAAAATAAAATACCAAAGTTTATTGAATTACTTAAAGAAATGCCGTTATGGTTTCTTAAGTATTTTCTGGTATTTTGTGGTTTATTTTAACTACGATTACTCCTCTTGATGCCCTTTGACCCACTAAGAATCGGTTTTAATTTACATTCAGTTTTCAATGTTAAGAAGAGTTGAGAGAAGAATATTTAATATTCTTGCGTAACCTTAAAAGGAGTTAAAAATTAACTTTGCACTTTAGAATATCGAATTTTATAAAAATCAAAAAAGTTTCATTAGCATTAAAATCTTGTCAAAGTGACCTTTTTTAACCTTCTTTTGTTTAATAACACAGCTTCTTTTTTAATTTACAGTTTGAGTAGCTTTAAATAAAAAAAAAAGAAACAAATACCAATCTTAAAAATTTTCGCATTTGGGTATAAAAAGCACTAAATTTATTGCGAAGAGCGAATGGTTGGCAACACTGCACAACTCAGCTAATATAACGTCATACACTCTCTCGTGGAAGCAATCTTGTTTCTAACATTCTTGGGTGCTACCTCATTATTCTCTCCATCGTGACAATCAAGTAGATTGCGCTCTTCAGGCGCACTGGTGTGACTCTTTAGTAATACTCAAATATGAAATAAAGGGTTTTCCGATAGCATTTCTCTCCCTTTGAGTAATTTATTATAATTTTATTATTCCGCTTGGCAACGTTTACTCTCATTTATTTTTACAGAAACGTTTAAGAAATCGTCATTAGTAGGTATGCGGTTCAAAAATATTTACAAATGGCTTATAAAAGTTCGATTCGTCTTACTTACAGAATGCTTTGTAAATTTTAATGGTTATAACAGGCTATTGGATTATTTTCTGTTGCCTCAAAGTGTATGCTGATAAATTGGCTCACACTGAAGCTATAATATTTTACCTTCTTTTCGTTATGCTAAGATTGACAGAAATAGCGACATAAGATATAAATAGTTCATCTTAAAATGTGTTTGTAGCATATCTTCATTCCTGGAAAATGCATCACGAATGAGCTGGATAAGAGGGAAACTGACCTTAAATCAATCAATTCTGCCCAATATGGGGGCATCCTTTTATCCTCTGCAAGCAAGCTCTGGATCACGTCGGTCAACATGGAGCAAGCCAACAGTAGATAAACCATGGGGCCCATTTTTGAGACTAGTTATGTGTCTCCTAGAAAGAATGAGCGCAGAACTACATAGGTTCCTCATCAGGTGGCTGGTGTCACCATCGTGTATTGCCCATTGGGAACACATGGGTAACGTATGGAGTTTCGCTTAAATGACTTTTGTCGCAGCTGCAGGAACGAGATGGAGGGTGACAGGGTTGAATACTTCCTATGCCACTGGCCCGCTCTTTCCATAATACGACATCGCCGTCTAAATGTTTAATTATGTTACTTGTTTCGGTGTCTAGCAGACATGGAATCGTATTTTATCATTTATTCAAGAGGCAAAGGGATTTTAACACTTTAAAAATTAGGAGAGAAATTTGAGTCCAAACTAGTGGTATCACAGTGGGCCTCCAGTTCTAAATAAAGAGAGGCAACAACCGCAAACTGATGTTAATTTTCAAATATTCTGAACCCTACCATTTTCTACATCCTCAAATAGGGCGAAATTCGGAAACTTAATTGACTACCCATGCACCCAGCGATTGAATGTGAAGCGCATATCATACAATATATCTGGAAAAGTTTATCTTCGATAAACGACATTGGCAGATTTTTAAGTTTTTCAAAAAAAGAAAATATTTTTATCTTTACTGATTTAAATCTCCTTTCTTAGAGATACTTTTTTAAGTAAGAGTTAAAAAAGTAAGTTTTTTCGAATAGCAATCAAGTTATTTCTTTGTATATATACAGGGTTTGATTGAAAAGTAATGAGCTTTCCCGGACGGAGCGTCTGCCAAGCGATCAACCGAATCGGCTGGTGGCGGGAAATCATCGTTGGACCTTCCCCTTCCACTAGAAACCGGTCCCAGTTCGCTAGCAACAGCGGTGCCGTCAACATCGCTCCGCGCATGAAAGCTGTTTTAAAAGTGTGTTAGGATTTTGCAGTGGCGAAATTGCAGCGATCGTTGAAGCAACGTTACTCGATCAAATTTTGCGTAATGCTAAACAGTTTGTACCTCCAGGAAGCACTGTAAACGCGGCATTTTACAAAGAAGTGCTCCTTCGGCTAAAAAACCGCGTCGCCCGGGTTCGGCCCGACCTCGTCAACAATTAGACCCTTCATCACGACAATGCACCGGCGCACACCGCCTTCCTCTGCACCTCTGAATTGTCCAAGATGGGGGTTCCGGTGCTTCCTCACCCTCTCTTCAGCCCAGACCTGTCCCCTCCGGACTTCTTCTCGCTCCCGCGCCTGAAAAGAAAGCTGAAGGGGAGGCGTTTTGACTCCATCGAGGCGATCCAAAAAACTGTGACAGCCGAATTGAACGCGATTCCGGCGGATGAGTTTAAAAAATGTTTCCTGCAGTGGAAGGACCGCTACCAGCGGTGTATTGACGCTCAAGGGTCCTATTTTGAAGAATATTAGTTTTATAAGCCAAAAGGTTTAATAGAACTGCTTAAAAAAAATAAGGCTCATTGCTTTTCAATCAAACCCTGTATATACAGTGAGTCAAAAAAGTTTAAGTACACTTAAGTTTTGTTCAAAAGTTAACTAAAATAATTTTTATTTTTAAATATAAACATAAACTTTTGGCATGTAGTGTAAAAAGAGAATATTGTTAACTTAGTTTCACTCCTTTCACCTCTCTCACTGTTGTGAGTTGAAGAATAATTGTCGTAAAGGAGAGAGAGAGAGCTAAAACAGCCAAAAAAAATTTACGTACGTTGTTATTTTTTCGTTGTTTCTTTTTCCAAAACTTACGGTTTTTCTCCGTTATTTCTTATTATCGCTCAAATGATCATAGTTGATAGTATTTTGATGCAAATGATATGTATAACTATTAATAGTTTTGTGTTTATGGTGACAGTTAACGTATATGATGGGTCGCGGGTGTGAAATATCAGTCGATTTGCGTAAAGTGATTATAAAATTATATTTAGAAAAAAAATCTTTGCGTGAAATCGGCAAAATTATCGGTAAATCACATTCCAGCGTGCAAGGAGTAATTAATTCTTATATAAACTCTGGAAATATTCGGCCAAAGCAGCGATCCGGCCGGCCAAAAAAACTCTCATAGAGAGACGAGCGCCGAATCTTAGATTCAATAAGGTCTAATCCCAGAAAATCTGCGTGGAAATACAGGAAGAGGTGCAGCAAAGCGTTGGAATAAGCGTCCACCCACAAACTGTTTGAAATGTACTCCATAAGGCTGGGTACAATGGTCGAACACCGCGTAAAAAGCCTTTTATACCTAAAGTAAATAAAAAAAAGAGGATTACCTTCGCTAAAGACTATTTGAACAAACCCGAATCATTTTGGAGCAACGTAATTTTTAGTGATGAGTCTAAATATAATTTGTTTGGTCCAGATGGAGCCGTAAAAGTTTGGAAAAAACCAAATGAGCTGATGAAAGTGAAAAATTTTGTACTCACAGTGAAACACGGTGGCGGTAACATTATGGTTTGGGGCTATATGGCAGAAGCTGGTGTTGGAAAGCTTGTGTTTGTTGACAATGTGATGGATAAGCACCTCTACCTAAAAATCCTGAGAGAAAATCTTGAGACGAGTGCGACACAATTGGGGTTTGAAAAAAATGGGTTCTTGTTTCAACAAGACAATGACCCGAAACACACGTCATATTTGGTCAGAGAGTGGCTTCTATATAACTGCAAGCAACTACATACACCACCGCAGTCCCCGGATCTAAATCCTATCGAGCACATCTGGGATCTGCTCGAAAAACGAATACGTAAACACAAAATTACTTCGAAGGAATCCTTAAAGAAGGCTTTATCGACTGAGTGGATGAAAATAACCCAAAATGATACCGGAAACTTAGTAAAGAGCATGCGGCGGCGCTTACAAGCAGTTATCGATGCCGGGGGAGGGCCCACGAAATACTAATAACACTTGACCTATAAGAATTTTCAAATGTTTTTAATATTTTCGGTTAAGTGTACGAAAACTTATTTGACGTGCACTCAGGACTTTTTTTCATTTTTGTATAGCTATTTCTATGTTTTAAGTTCGTAACTCATGAAAAGGCTTATTTTGTGTTCTTTAACCTTTAAATATATCTATTTCGAAGAATAAATTTTATTTTTAGATTGTAAGATGGAGTTTTTATTGATAACTTTCTAAAATTTCAGGTGTACTTAAACTTTTTTGGCTCACTGTATATATATTTTTTTTTTTTTTAAATAATTATTTTCATAATATTTGCAATTTTTGTTTTTTTTCATTCAAAAATTTTTCAACATTTTCGTCCCACTGTGTCTCACAATTCGGTGCACAAAATAATTTACGCAAATAGATTTAAATAAATAAATAAATAAAGTTACACAAATATGCATCTAACACCTAAGCGACAACAAGCAGCAACATGCGCGCCAAATAAATTCTCATACAGCTGTTACACGCACGCTTGTTGTTGCAACGCACGCAGACCAGCTGTGATAATTTTCGTAAATTGCATGTGCACACAGTTCTTTCGGAATAAAAAAAAATACTGCGATAAGAAAAAAAACATGCACACTACGAATACGCGACGTTGACTGCGCAAATTGCAGTTAAGCGACAAACAGCGACAAATTTTGCTGGATATTGCAAAAATTGTGCCTTTAAATAATGCGCATATTTTGCTCAGAAATCCCATTAACTATAACAATAAATATTGCGCCAATAAATTTTTATGCACTTCAACGGTTTTTATCAGCGATTTAAATTAAAAAACCATAAATAAAATTATATTACATAAATCTTATGTATATTCCCCTTTCGCCATTAGTTGCTAAATGATTGTCTAAATTGAGTACATAACATATCTCTGTACATTTCACTTAGAGCTGCATACGGAGAGCGACCCTTTTTGAGGTTGTTATGACATCAACAACGACCGCTAGTTATCACAACAAAACAATAAAGCAAGCGAAGCGAGTCGGCGAGAGAGTCACGATGTTCGTTTTACTGTTTAAATGAAATAAAGAAAAGTGAATGTGAGCAAAATGCCATACATTTGCATGCTAGTGAAATAGTTTTCTCACTGCAAACATATGTAAGTGGTTTTGTTGGGGCAAAGCTATCAGCTACTGTATGACTTATTGAAGCTTCAATTTATCGCATTTAAATGCCAGTAGCGAACTGCAGGGCTATGAAATATCAATTTTATATGTATGTATGTATGTCCACATGGTGGCAACGGTTGAGGTGAGAGTTCAGAAAAAATATTTTGGGGTTTTATTTGAAGAAATTTCTGTAAAAAAGTTCATATGTATGTATGTAACATATTGCATGTCACGACTCACGCCTCAGCGTTGAATTTTTGATTGATCTGCATTTATTTATTTATTTATTTATTTATTTATTTATTTATTTATTTATTTACTTATCATCAGTGTTATTTCTTTATTATTTTCTTTCTTATTTATTTTCTATTTCGAGCTCAGAAACTTGAACTTTTGTAACAAAATAAATACAGTGAATTTGCAATCACACTTTTTGTCCACTATCGGTGTTTAATTTCCAGTTCAGCGATAAAAATCCAGTTTCATAATTCATTCGCAAACTATTCTCGGTTGTAATTTGAGCTGCTGTTTGATTTTTTTTTTGGTTTTTATTTTGCCTTTTTTTCTTGTTTTTTTTTTAATTTTTTTATTTAATTTTTGGTTTTTATTTACTTCAATGTATAGCATTTTCATGCTAATTTTTATACCAGTAATGGTTTGCCAAATTAGCCATTGCTTTGATATTGACAAGTTCTGCAAGTTCCAGATCAAGTTCTTAGTCAGCGTAATACTACAATAATTTTTATTCTTTGCTGGCATTACCAAAATCCTGTTCATGACCTCAGTTAGTTTGCATCTGCACCAAAAAACAAAAAAATTAAAAATAAATATGAAGACCACGACCAAAGACCGCTTGCGCTAATGCTGTCTCCGCTACGCCATGTAAATTTAACGTTTTGATGAAAGAAGATATATTTGGTCCAATGGTTAAAAATTTAGTTACAATGGTCAAATATTTTCGGGGGAGATAAGCAATCAAGCCTTGCCAGAACAATCCACTTAAAATGCCTAGACAGATAAAAGGTGAGACAAACATGAAAGTATCACCAGATGTCAGAATGAAAATATTACTTACCTCGCCTACACCTTTTATAGATTATGCTAAAAAAGCTATGTTAAAACAGAAGTAACAGGTGGACGCGTATTACTGTATATTATTTATTGCTCTGATTTTCCCAAATTAGCCAATTGTTCATATGCCATGTATGCAGAGGACATTGGCTTTTGCGATCATGTAAAGTACATACAGGAGAAAGTAAATTTGGCAATTAAAATGTTATATCCCCTAATAAATAGGCGCTCAGGTTTAAGTGATGAAAATAAACTAATAATTTATAAGTCTATATTTCAGCCAATAATATTATATGCCTGTCCAGCCTGGAGTAATATCGCAAAGTCACATGTTAAGAAACTGCAAATCAGCCAAAATAAGGTACTCAAAATGATGCTACGACTCCCATAGCATTTCCCCACCAGAAAGCTTCATGATGAATCAAAAACTAAGATTTTGTCAGATCAAATACAAAATTTGACTAAAAGATTCAAAATTCGTTCCAGTTTTTCGGACAATCTGCTAATAACTGAACTTTCTTAATGTTCAATTAGGCCGTGGTACTTAAATGCGTATAGATTAACCCTAGCTTGTAAGATGTATAGCGGAGGTTTTTCATAGTAGTTTTTTCCTTCGAAAAAAAGAAAAAATCGTTTAAAAAACCAAACCTGTGATAAATATATAAATATAATGATGTAGAATTAAGATTTATATCATATTCTGTAAATTGTGCGATAACATAAGTATTGTAACGTTTTTCTACTTAATAAACTCTTATCTCTCAGGTGGACGAGTCTATTGAGCATATCTATGTTACCGTCACTGTATTAACGCCACCTGCCCCTTCGTAGTTTGACAATTTAATTTTCATTTCATCGCACGCGAATTCAGCGATCTGAGGTATCAAACACCATCATTTTGAAAATGGAGTGTTAAAACAGCAAATTGCCCATATAAGGAAATAAGGCAAAGTCAAAACCGAAATTGGCAAATGTTAAGACACATTTAATAGAAGGTGTACTATAGATGTGGGATGATGCCATCCCGCCTACTTCGAAATCAATATATATCAATGAATATATTAGGTACTCAAGGGTTTTTCACAAACGCGCCTAGATGTTATTTTAAAATATTAGGTTGTTCGGAAAGTAATTTCGTTTTTTCCCGACAGAGAATTTAATTGTATTTTTGCACAGCTAACTTCATACTTAAGTCGCATTGTCATTATATGTTTTGACAGCTGATCTAGCAAGGCTTGTGTGTGTAAATAAGTTCATTTGATTTTACGCAGTAGTTTTTGATCGGTGCCCTTTTATATATGGAGAGCAATAAGCAGCTGTTCGTCATATTTTACTTTTTTACTATAGAAAAGGTAAAAATGCTGTTCAAGCCCGAAAGAAATTAACCGATGTGTATGGAGAAGATATGTTGACAATACGCCAGTGCCAGAACAGGTTTGCAAAAGTTGGATCCGGCAATTTTGATGTCGCAGATCCACCACATTTTGGAAGGCCGATTGAAGCTGATAAAGACGCGATAAAGGCATCAATTGATGCAAACCAGCGAATAACAACACGTGAAATCGGTGAGAGGTTAAATTTATAGAATTCACCTGTTTATGACAACCTTGTTTAACCTTGAATCTCGTCCTTGAAGGGCATGAGGAACATCCTCACAGATTAGAAATCTGTGTCATCGCGTTGACATCTGTGCTTCACTCCCCAAACGTCACGAAAATGATCCATCATTACTGGGGACGAAAAATGGCTTGTATATAACAATGTCAAACGCAAGAGATCATGGAGCAGAAAAGATGAACCAGCTCAAAGCATTTCAAAAGCCGATATCCATCGCAAAAATGTGATGCTGTCTGGTTGGTGAGATTTTAAATGAGTCACTTTTTCTGAGCTTTTACCGGATAGCACCACAATCAATTCGGAAGTCTTCTGACATCAGCTGGACAAACTGAAAGACTTCAACAGAGAAGCCCAGAACTAACATAATTAACAGAAAAGGTGTAGTGTTCCACCAATAATGCGATAATGCGATAACTCATACCAGTTTGATCACTCGCCAAAAGCTTTTACAGCATGCAATGGATATACTGCCACGCCCACCATATTCTTCAGACCTGCCTCCTTCGGATTATTACTTGTTCCGGCCGCTGCAAAAGTTTTTGGACGGTAAAATCTTTACCTCAAATAAACACTTCATAAATAACCTGGTCATCAGTTTTTTGCCAGCAGAGACCAACAATTTTATGAGCGTGGAATCATGCTCTTACCAGAAAGATGGCAAAAGGTTTCAGTATAATTTAATTAAGAGGATCTTCTTTCATTTTTACCACAAGAAAACGAAATTACTTTCCGAACAACCCAATAAAACATTTAAAAATTTCGATTATTTCAGGTTTCAAAATTTATATTCAAACTACGACTCTTAACAATTGTATGAGTAAATTAAAGGGATCACCAAGTCTACAGGTAAAATTTTCCAAACAGTCAATTCTAGAATGCTTAATTGTTGAGAACATCGAGAATGGCAATTTTGAAGGTTGTTCAGCAACACTTTGCGCTACAGCCACAATATTCTAAACAGAACGTCCAGTTTTTGGTCCGCTAGTCTATCTGCCTTTTTCTATACTCAGCAGTACCAGTTTCTTTAAATGTTTCCATCAACCTTGGAATTGTCGTAGGTGATGTCATGGGAATTTATTTTAATAATTTTCGAACACTTTTTCGTGCACTACCCTACCAGATTAATAACTTCTATTAGATCACTTCATGATTTTTTTTTTCATTTTGTGGCTCTACTGTGAATTCAGGTGCAAAGTGAAAAACCTTACTTTAAGTGGTGTAGGATTCACTGAAATCTATGAATTTATTCCACTTTTGATTACAAATTCTTTAAAACTCTAAGTTACTAATTAAAATCTTCACTTGTGTTTAACCAAGTCAGAATACAATATGCTCCTTTAAGGAAAAATAAAACATGTTCGTGGAACTTTGCTTCCATTATTGACCCGATTTACACGAGGAGACATCTGGAAGGGAAACATTTTGTTCGGGGGCGAAGGACGGTCGGGGAAGAGAGAAGGGATTTTGTCTCCCGTACTCGGCGACACGCTTTGCTCTTCTTATTCGTATTTCCAATCTTTCCAATTTTTGACAGTTGCTTCATTCGTTTTTTTCTTTTGTGGGAGAAGGTTCTGAGTTATGTGTTGGTTTTCAAGCAAACGGAAGATAACAAAGATGACAAACATCCGAACACTGCTTGGGAAATGCACGATTATTTTTGCTAGTAAAGTAATAGGTCTATTTATAAGTTCGTGCGGTTTTACAACAGATGGCGTAACTTGATTATTATTCCATCGATCCACATTTCCAAACATTCATTGGAGAGCTACTGTCGTAAGGCACAAACGTCAGTATAAGTTTTTTATTTGAAGCGTAAACAACAATATTTTTACCACACTTGAAAATGTCGAATTTCGTGCCAAATAATGTGTTTTTGCGGGGAATTCTTCTTCATTATTTTAATATGAAGAAAAAAGCAGGCGAAAGTCATCGTATCTTGGTGGAAGTTTATGGTGAGCATGCTCTATCTGAGCGAACGTGCCAGAAGTGGTTTGCACGCTTTAAAAGTGGTGATTTTGGCTTGGAAGACGAAGAACGCGAGGGTGCGCCGCCAAAGTTCATGGATACCGAATTGGAGGAATTGCTCGATCAAGATCCGGCTCAAACGCAAGAAGAGGTTGCAAAAACTTTGGGAGTTGATCAATCAACCATTTCCAAACGTTTAAAAGCCAATGGAATGATCCGAAAGGTAGACCATTGGGTGCCGTATGAATTGAAGCCAAGAGACGTTGAACGCCGTTTTATGGCATGCGAACAACTGCTTCAACGGCACAAAAGAAAGGGTTTTTTGCATCGAATTGTGACTGGCGATGAAAAGTGGGTCCATTACGACAATCCAAAACGTCGGGCAACGTATGGATACCCTGGCCATGCTTCAACATCGACGTCGGCGCAGAATATTCATGGCCTGAAGGTTATGCTGTGTATCTGGTGGGACCAGCTGGGTGTTGTGTATTATGAGCTACTGAAACCGAAGGAAACGATTACGGGGGATGTCTACCGACGACAATTGATGCGTTTGAGCCGAGCACTGCGAGAAAAACGGCCGCAATACGCCGATAGACACGACAAAGTTATTTTGCAACATGACAATGCTCGGCCACATGTTGCACAAGTGGTCAAAATATACTTAGAAACGCTCAAATGGGATGTCCTACCCCACCCGCCGTATAGTCCAGACCTTGCGCCATCCGATTACTATCTCTTCCGATCGATGCAACATGGCCTGGCTGACCAGCACTTCCGTAATTACGATGAAGTCAAAAAATGGATCGATTCGTGGATTGCGGCAAAACCGACCGAATTTTTCACAAAGGGAATCCGTGAATTGCCAGAAAGATGGGAAAAAGTAGTAGTAAGCTATGGACAATATTTTGAATATTAAATTTGTAACCATTTTACGTCAATAAAGTTTCAAATTTCGAAAAAAAACCGCACGAACTTATTCATAGTCCTATTAGGTATAATTTAAAATATATTTTGAGGCATGTTTATGTTGAATTCTAATTTTCCTCGCATTTCTAGTTACTCAAGTTCATTTTAAGTTAATTATTTACATATGAAGTACTTTTAATTTAATTTTTTTTATTCAAGTATAAGAATTTATAAATATATTTCAATAAAAAAACAACAAATTATTTATTATTTAACCAGTTTGCATTTTTCATTCATATATTTAAGAAACTGTTGTCGAACGCTCTCTGCTTTACATGTAAGCGCGTGCTAGAATACATCCGAACCAGACGATGCTAAAGTATTAAATGTCAAAATGTCGCGGAAACATTTTTGCCCGTGTGTAAGCGAATGAAACATCAAAAGAGAATTTCCAGTGTCTCCCTTCCAGATGTCTCCTCGTGTAAATCGGGTCATTTGCTCACAATCGACAACTGGGTTAGTTGAACCGTTACAGAAATGAATTGTGTGAGAACGTAACAGTTTTGACAGCGAAGGGAAAGATACTCGCACATATGTGTGGGTAAGAAGAGCGAAGAACAGCAGTGCTTTGCTATGTCGAAGCTGATAAAAGGCGGCGTAACATCTACGTTATATCTACGAGTATATACCCCAGCAGTGCATACAACGCAGTTTGCCTCAAGTGGTACAAACTATGTTTAAAAAATGCACCTCTACCATTAAATATTTTATTGTAAACTAATGCTGCTAAATTTTGCTGCCACAACAAGCATACACATGCATATACAAACATACAAACATGCATACATATATACATGTGTGTATGTGGATGAAAAATACTTGCATGCATTTGGGTTTATTTCATTTACCATTTAAGTTTCGGAAAATATCTTTGCAATGCGCTTCAATCACTCAATTTGCTATCAATTCATCAAAAGTGGGCGGGCTGGCGAGTGTGCGGCATACATTTTATTGCTTGTTGGTTACATTTATTTACGCTTTAATTATATCGCCACTTAATTGCTCTGGCAATTAGCAACAAAAGTGTTTGTAGTTGGTAATTAAAAAAGCCGTGACTTCATGAAAATAGCACTTATATATGTGAGCACACATACATAGATACATATATGTACATATTTCAATAAATAACTTAAAAATCTCAGTACTCCCTCTAACGAATCCCTGACATTTTATTAGCTGCTTATTGGTCAAGAATTCGAGCACAACTACGACCAATGGCTTTATTTGGCTGTGAAGGAGTGCACCAAAAAATTCAGCGCTAAATATTTGCATTAAAGTAGTTAATTGTTTCCATTCATATCAGCGTTGGTGATAAAATCTGATTTTCTCTGTGGGCAAACATTTCTGAATGCCATAAAAATGTGATTATATTTAAAAATATATTTCGCCAAACTTATATGCAAATTTAGTAAATGGTCAATTAGTTAAAAAATTCACAGCAGCACTAAATATTTTTCAGACATATTTTAAAGTATTAAAAAGTGTTCAACAACTTTGTTATAAAATTATTTGTTTGCCAGTGCATTAAGAGAGTTGTGCACCCAAAAAAATAGTAAATCATTTTCTACTTTTTTGCTGTTTTAGTGAGCTCTAAATATAGTAAAAAAAATGTAAAGCATAGATATTAAAAAATGTGTAGTTATGTCACTTTTGAGGAAGATGTGTAATAACTATACAGCCTGCGAAACAAATATAGCACCACAGTATTTTGATAAATCTATATATATAAAAAGAAGTTACATTTCCTTGGTAGTCTTATAACTCAAGAACGGGCTCACCTATCCAAACCAAATTTTTAGGCTTTGTTTGGACTATTCAGTAGATGGTTTGTGTTTTAAAATTTTAAGAATCGGATACCAGGGTCTCGAGAAATAGGCCAAAACGTGAACCCGGGTAACCCTAGGATGTGTTTGTATAATATGGGTAGCAAATGGAAGCTGTTGATGATTCTATAGTATAGAGTATTTTTTGCCGCTCCGTGACTAGGGTCTCGAGATATCGCCCAAAATGTGGACCCCGATAACTTAAGGATGTGTTCGTACAATATGGGTAGCAAATGGGAGCTGTTGATGATTTCTATAGTATAGAGTATTTTTCATACCGTTCCGTGACTAGGGTCTCGAGATATAATCCAAAACGTGGACCCGGGTAACCCTAGGATGTGTTTGTACAATATGGGTAGCAAATGGAATCTGCTGATGATTCTATAGTATAGAGTATTTTTGATGCCGCTCCGTGACTAGGGTCTCGAGATATCGCCCAAAATGTGGACCCCGATAACTTAAGGATGTGTTCGTACAATATGGGTAGCAAATGGGAGCTGTTGATGATTTCTATAGTATAGAGTATTTTTCATACCGTTCCGTGACTAGGGTCTCGAGATATAATCCAAAACGTGGACCCGGGTAACCCTAGGATGTGTTTGTACAATATGGGTAGCAAATGGAATCTGCTGATGATTCTATAGTATAGAGTATTTTTGATGCCGCTCCGTGACTAGGGTCTCGAGATATCGCCCAAAATGTGGACCCCGATAACTTAATGATGTGTTCGTACAATATGGGTAGCAAATGGAAGCTGTTGATGATTTCTATAGTATAGAGTATTTTTCATACCGTTCCATGACTAGGGTCTCGAGATATAATCCAAAACGTGGACCCGGGTAACCCTAGGATGTGTTTGTACAATACGGGTAGCAAATGGAAGCTGCTGATGATTCTATAGTATAGAGTATTTTTAATGCCCCTCCGTAACTAGGGTCTCGAGATATAGACCAAAACGTGGACCTGGATAACCCTAGGATGTGTTTGAACCACATGAGTATCCATTTCGGAAAAAATGTAAAGCAATTATGGATTTAATTGTGAAATTATATGTATTTGGGAGGTGCGTTGCCATATGTACTCCATCGAATGGCAGAAAAGGGGATTGCCGCACGCACATATACTAATTTGGCTGGTACATAAAATAACTCCGAATCAAATCCTTATCAGCCTTATATCAGCTGAAATTCCTAACCACACTGCTGATCCTGGGTTATTTCAAGTTGTCGTTATATATTACATTTCCTTGGTAATCTTATAACTCAAGAACCGCCAAACCGATTGACACAAAAGTTTTAGAGTTCGTTTCTTTCTTTGAGGAGGTGGTTTGTGTGAAGTTTGATTGAAATCGGTGCAGCCGTTCCTGAGTTATGATATTTTATGTGAGTAATGGTTTCCTCTCATACGAAATGCCTGTATGGGAAAAACAATAACAAATACACCGCCGCTTATGAGCGTTCCGTTGTACTGTTGTGGTTGTAAGTGTATTATGTTAATATTAATTTTGGGCGAAAATATAATAAAAACTGGAGCATTCAAGGAACTGGAAAAACATTTTTAACTTTATTTATTTTAGCATAATTTATTTAGCGTAAAAAATTGAAATGGAAATTAAAGAATCAAAGTATAATTACAAGTTTTTATCGACTCTTTCACCTTACCTGTATATAGGTGACCACCACAATCAAATTTAAAAAAAGTACAGAAAAGGCTATTGTGACATCTTTAGAAAGTATGTTGAATGAAAAAAATAAACTAATTCAACTGTTTAAACATTTTACGAGTTCTACAAAGAAAACTTAATATGAAAAATTTCTTGCGATATAAAAAAAACATTTTATGTATGGTGGTGCGAAGCCCACTGGGTGATGCTAGTTTGACTATATATTTATGTATTTTTAAATTTAAATATTTTTTTTTACCAGAGTAGTAGTAACCAGCCAATCAGATATCTAAATGGTGCTTTACTGAACTCCAATGCGTAGATGGAAAGTACATTTTGAGGCAATTAGCAACATCGCTCTTAGCAGGATACCTATCTTTGAAGTGGTCAGCACAACAACCAGCAATAAAATAATAACAACCTGCCCTAGTGTAGCGGAGATCAAGGATGCAATTAAGAAGCTGAAGCTTTACAAAGCCGTAGGCCCATATGGCATACAGCCAGAACTATTGAGCACCGACCCACAAATTTCAGCGAAAATGTGGCATCCCCACTTCACCGCCGTCTGAGACAATGAAAAGCTGTCTCCATCCTGGACAAAAGGCATCCTCGTGAAGCTACCCAAGAATGTGGATTTGCGTCACTAGGGCAACTGGTAAAGAATAACCGTGCTCAACGCCATCTATGTACAAAATTGTAGCCGTAATCATACAAAGCAGGCTCAAAGATATCGAATGCTTCTTAAGGGACGAACAAGCTGGTTTTCGCCCCCACCGAAGCTGTGTTGACCAAACCAAAACTCTTCGCATCGTAGTAGAGCAATCAATTGAGTGGCTCTCCCCGTTTTATGGTATATGCTGTTCATCCAGTTTAAGAAGGCCTTCGACACAATCAAACGGAACTCAATATGGCTGATGTTGAATAGAAAGAGAGTTCCCGCCAAGATATTCCGGCTCATAAGATCTCTTTACGAGAACTCCAAACTGACAGTGCTTCACAAAGGTAACATCAGCGACCCATTCCCCACCAAACGCAGGCGTAAGGCAAGGTTATCCCCTATCGCCATCGTCCTAGGCGATGTTATGAAGCGATTAACCCTGCAAAAAAAGAGGCATTCTATGGAGTTTCATCAGACATCTTGAGAACCTGAACTTCGCGCTGATGACATCTGCCTCCTCTTTCACAAGCTCACTGACATCCACCTTGGACAGACTAATCCCGATGGCAAGCACTGTCGGACTGGAGGTTAACATCGCCAAGACTATGAAGCTATGAGCGTCAACCACAATAAATCCAGAGTCAGAGATAGTCAGCCACAAAGACATGTGATAGTTGACGGGTGCTCGGCGGAATTTGAAGAAAATTACTGCTACCTCGGTTGCACTGTCACGACCGAGGATATGAAGATGCCAGCTGCAAGCGAAACAAAGCTAGGGCGGCGTTCGGGCGAATGCATTCAGTATGGATGAGTTCGCAAATCTCCAGGCGCACTAAACTGCAAATATTCAGCTCATGTGTGAGGTCAGTATTGTTTTACAGAAATGAAATGTGGCTGGTCTCTAACATCATCACACTGAGGCTACAATCATTCGTTAACAAATGCCTCCTCATCATCTGGCCGAACACCATCAGCAACGACGCGCTGTGGAGATCAACGAAGGAGGAGCCCATGCTATGGCAAATCAAACGCAGAAAGTGGCGATGTATAGGTCAGTGAGCAGAGGTCGTGGTCGGCGAAAGATCACAGAACCGTGTACAATGGAAGAGTTTTGTGGAGGCAATAGCGGAGCGAAGTGAAAAAGTATAAATAAAAAATAAACTTGTATTAGATTAAGGTTTAAAAAATTATATTTAAATGGAGAATCAAAATTATCTCGTGGTGGGGGTTATTGTGCCGCTTTACTACACATGCACATATGACAGTTTAATTTTTGGTTACAGGGTTTTAACGCGAGAAGGAGTTATACTCCAAAATGCTATGGATAGCGTAGTCGGAATTGGACTGATGAGGGTTATTCTTTTGAAGCGCCTCCAGAGGCCGCTCACGCAAAAAGGTGTTCCATGCCAAAAGAATCACGAGGACCGCTTTCTAAAGGTTATCAAAGCAATACAATACACTTATAAATCGTGTTTTTTGGTTTTTTTTATTTGATAAGTATATATAATAGGACTATGAATAAGTTCGTGCGGTTTTTTTTCGAAATTTGAAACTTTATTGCCGTAAAATGGTTACAAATTTAATATTCAAAATATTGTCCATCGCTTACTACTACTTTTTCCCATCTTTCTGGCAATTCACGGATTCCCTTTGTGAAAAATTCGGTCGGTTTTGCCGCAATCCACGAATCGATCCATTTTTTGACTTCATCGTAATTACGGAAGTGCTGGTCAGCCAGGCCATGTTGCATCGATCGGAAGAGATAGTAATCGGATGGCGCAAGGTCTGGACTATACAGCGGGTGGGGTAGGACATCCCATTTGAGCGTTTCTAAGTATGTTTTGACCACTTGTGCAACATGTGGCCGAGCATTGTCATGTTGCAAAATAACTTTGTCGTGTCTATCGGCGTATTGCGGCCGTTTTTCTCGCAGTGCTCGGCTCAAACGCATCAATTGTCGTCGGTAGACATCCCCCGTAATCGTTTCATTCGGTTTCAGTAGCTCATAATACACAACACCCAGCTGGTCCCACCAGATACACAGCATAACCTTCAGGCCATGAATATTCTGCGCCGACGTCGATGTTGAAGCATGGCCAGGGTATCCATACGTTGCCCGACGTTTTGGATTGTCGTAATGGACCCACTTTTCATCGCCAGTCACAATTCGATGCAAAAAACCCTTTCTTTTGTGCCGTTGAAGCAGTTGTTCGCATGCCATAAAACGGCGTTCAACGTCTCTTGGCTTCAATTCATACGGCACCCAATGGCCTACCTTTCGGATCATTCCCATGGCTTTTAAACGTTTGGAAATGGTTGATTGATCAACTCCCAAAGTTTTTGCAACCTCTTCTTGCGTTTGAGCCGGATCTTGATCGAGCAATTCCTCCAATTCGGTATCCATGAACTTTGGCGGCGCACCCTCGCGTTCTTCGTCTTCCAAGCCAAAATCACCACTTTTAAAGCGTGCAAACCACTTCTGGCACGTTCGCTCAGATAGAGCATGCTCACCATAAACTTCCACCAAGATACGATGACTTTCGGCTGCTTTTTTCTTCATATTAAAATAATGAAGAAGAATTCCCCGCAAAAACACATTATTTGGCACGAAATTCGACATTTTCAAGTGTGGTAAAAATATTGTTGTTTACGCTTCAAATAAAAAACTTATACTGACGTTTGTGCCTTACGACAGTAGCTCTCCAATGAATGTTTGGAAATGTGGATCGATGGAATAATAATCAAGTTACGCCATCTGTTGTAAAACCGAAACGAACTTATTCATAGTCCTATTATATATATATATATATATATTAAATGGGCGCGTAGACCCTTTTTGGGTGTTTGGCCGAACACCTCCTCCTATTTGTGGTATGCGTCTTGATGTTGCTCCATAAATCGAGGGACCTACAGTTTCAAGCCGACTCCGAACGGCAGATATTTTTATGAGAAGCTTTTTCATGGCAGAAATACTCTCGGAGGCTTGCCATTGCCTGCCGAGGTTCGAGCGCTGTTAGAAAAATGTTTTTCTTAATTTAAATTGCTTTATTCTTTTTGTGATACCTTTTACCTCATTATTTTCAAGTTGCGCTGTATAACATAATCCAGAAAATCGCCTGATTTGTATTCCAAATTTCCTCCTACGTTGCCTTTTTCCGTAAAACATAATGTTTATATTTTCAATGTTTCAAATTCGGCGCAACATGCCTATACTAAAGGGAAGTCTACAGAAACCGCCTTACACTCAATAACTTCATGATCGTAAATTCCTAGAGTTCCAGTGTGGAACATAGAGCTACAACAAATTTCTTCCATTCGGGTTTGTTTTCTGCTAACCGCTTAACTTTATTCCAGCTAAGCTGCATGACGCGGGTGTCTGACTCCACCAGTCGTCTCCTGGTAAACGCTGGTCTTCCACGTCTGCGGCTGCCTTGGGGAATCCAGTCAATAGCGGCCCTTATTAATTCACCATAACAACTTTTAACTAACTATAAAAACATAATTGTGAGTCATGGAAATCTTTATTTTGTCCTTTACGTGCTTTATTGCTTCTCTGTTTGTATACTGCGGCTGTCTAGAGGCAAGTAGTGACAAGTGACAAATATGATTGACGTATGATGCCAATTGCATAAATCTTCCGATAGTGTGATTAATTTTGCGCCACGCGGAGGATAGGGTTTTTAAGCAGGCATGGGACTAGATACGTAGCCCGTATGCATGTGTGTGTGTGCACGTACATAACAAAAAAATAAATTGCATTTTTCGACGTTACGCTTCATTTGCCAATGATGTGAGCAATAGTTTCTATAAATAAGCATTTCTGCCAAATAGCACGACTTCGTAGAAAGTGAAGAAGAAAGAAAAGTGAACCAAAAGAAAAGGCAAAAAACCAATATTGCAAAATATTTGATAACATTTCACGACGCTTCATTGTTATGTGATACCAGCCAGCCACCGAGCAACCCATGCGCATGCGCCTCAGCAGCTAAGTATGAAACTTTACGGTAGCAACAACTGTAAACAATGCACGTCCACACATAAATGGCAAATTATGCCAAGCATGCGCGCATCACCGCAAATTTATCGCATAACGTAAGCGCTGGCGCCGGTGAAATGAGAATCAAAATGAAATGCACAAAAATTAAATGAAAAGTAGTTGAATCAAAGCAAAAACAAAAACAAAAACAAACTCCTATGTACAGCCAAGTACCACAAAGCACACAAAAGGTAAATAATGCAAGCGCCAAACACACAACAACAACAACTTGCATACATACAAATGTACATCAAATTAAATGCTTGCGTGTTTTGTATGCCAGCAAAAACGAATGTAAAATTGCCTACAGAAATTGCATTCATAATGAAAAATTATGTAAAGATGAACGCCAATGCATAACAAAATCAGCGAGAAAGCAAAAAGGGAAAAATTGTGTGGATGTGTAGACAATTATAGAAATTAAGGAAAAATAAATGCGTACTGAGCGACATTAAATTTTGTGTTTTTTATGTATGAACTGCTAAATTGTTGCTCGCCTCCAATTGATTTATCAAAATCACACAAAAAGGCACACAGACACAAGCAAACACAATTTACCCACAGCAACTGAAGTGAACTTTCTCGTTATGAGCCTCAAAGTCAGATGGATTAGTTGATGTATTGCATGCCTAATTACGCTTATTAATATTTGCATGTGTACATATGTATGTGTGTGTGTGTGTGTGTGAGAGTGTAGTTGCTCATTTATTTCGCTTTTTACGCTGCGTGTGAATTTTCAGTTGCTTGCTGTCATTTTAAAATATTGCAGTGATAAGGAGCATGCCACGGTCGCCGCTACAATACCAACTGCAAAGTGGCGCAAAATTAATCACCCTAACGGAAGATGTTATAATTTTTTGTTTATTAGTTAATTTTTCATATAGTAAATCTAGAAATACAAGGCTCCTTACAGACTACATCGATCTAACAGTAACAATTATATAGCTTATATACCACGTTCGTGGAGGATAGTGAGGGTCGCCTTCATCTCTAAGGTTGGGAGACATGACTACACCAGCCAGACCAACAAGCTCTAGACCCATCAGCATAACCTCTTTCATGCCGAAAAGTCTCGAACGGCTAGTGGAGTTGCATATGCGTCAGAAGTCGCTGAAGGTTCACCCTTCATTCAACATTTCTATCCATGCATTGCATGCCCTTCTCCATTTCAACATGCCTATCAAAGCGGAAAATCTTGCGAGTCGGCACTGCAATACCTTATTGCTAGGGTAGAGCAGGCCATCGACAGGAGTGACAACGCTATGGGCCTCTTTTTGGATGGAGAGGGAGCTTTTGATAATGCCACTTTTGACAATATGTGTGTGATTCGTTCCATGCTAGCCCAAAGAATCGTCTCGGTACGAGCAGAGGAAGATCAGCTGGTGCCATCCGGGATTAATAGATGTTGCCCACAAGGCGATGTGCTGTCTCCATTGTTCTGGTGCATGGTAATCAATCCTCTATTCACTACCGTAAATGATGCTGGAGTCTATACACAAGCGTATGAACATCTCTAGAAAATTGGAAAAAACACTGGATATGATTGACACTTGGAGCTATGCGAATAGGCTATCGGCAAACCCCACCAAAATTGGTATTGTCCTCCTTACCCGAAGGAGGAAGCTTGATGGACTCGTTCTGCCTAAACTAAAAGGAGTCACAATCCAGCTACCCAAAGAAATCAAATATCTTGAAGTAATCCTCGATAGTAAACTTCTTTGGAAGTCACGCGTTGAAACAAAGACATCCAAAGCTTTCTGGCAGTGCAAGAGTGTTTTTGGTAAAACGTGCGGTCTTCCTCCTAGCAAGGTCCAATGGATCTATACGGCTATGATAAGACCTATTATCAACTATGCATCAGTGGTCTGGAGGAGCAGACTCTCTCTCGTGGGAGTCAGGGGATAGTCGAGTCCTGTAAATCCAGGCTGAGCTATGTGGGTAGACATAAGAGCCTAATGCTAACATGGGTCCCGGGACATGTGGGTATCGTGCGTAACGAGACTCCTTAGCCTGGATGGGCCAACTACTTTGGCCCGGAAACCGTTCTGCCACTCCCTTCTGCAACAATCAAAGCTACAGTTAGCAAATGACTGCAGAAGGGCCACAAGCAAGTTTGGCAGGCTGAGAGAGGCTGCAGTTACTTGATGTGGCTGATGTAACCTGTCGTGTCCGATCGACTGTCGCAAATCCTCCTATCACTAAGAAGAAGGGACTGCAAACAGCTGGTTGGACTGATGACGGGCCCCTTTCTGTGGGCGAAGCACATGGAAAAGGTAGGCATCTCAGACAGTTTACTCTGTCCAGCTTGTGAAAAGAAGGATGAGACGGCGGACCACTTCATGTACGTCTGTCCCGCCTTCGCACGAATCAGGCTTGAGGTCTTTGGCACTGACGTGTTAAGAAGCATCTACCTTGCCTCCTTGGCACCACAAGGCCTACCCAGATTTCTTCGCAGGTCGGGTAGGTGTAAAGAAAATTAAAAGGAAACCGACGTGCTTGCTAGTTGTCCCGACCAAAAAGAAACGATTATATGTACATTAGGGCGGGTTGATTTAAAAATAGCTCGTTGCTCTGTGAGAACCGTATTCTAGGGATCAAAATAAGAAACTTTGCCGAAGGAACCATACCTCTAGAGTGCTCCAATCGAGTCCAAATGTATGACCGACCCCGACTAACTTTGGACGGCCGATCCACCCATGCCAGTGGCACACCCCCTTGAACTCCCCAGGGGGGTTCCCCATACAATCATTTCAAAATATCACCATTTTTGACCTTTACATGAGAAAAGAAACTAAAAAGTTCGACCCAAATTGGGGGAGATCAGAATTCGTTTTAGAGGTATGGTTCCTTCGGCAAAGTTTCTTATTTTGATCCCTAGAATATGATTTTCACAGAGCAATGAGCGATTTTTTTGCCTCCCCACAAATCGACCCGGCCTAATGTACATATTTCGCAACTAAATATTTAAAAAATGTATTGACGCCAAATTGATGTATAAACGCCAAAGGAATTGAAATCTGGTTAAACTCATTCAATATTCTAATCAAAGCTGCTTTGAAAGAATAAACTGTTCTAACCCGCTCTAGGAAGAATAAATCATTATACCGAAGATTTTTGTATGTAATGTGTGCTTTCCAAGCGAAAAGGCGAGTCAACTATCTCATTTATACTACAACAAAGTAGACTAAATGTTTACTTCTCCTACTTTGTAACGATTTTAAATTTAGTAATGCACAGCTTGCGTGGTATGAAGGAATCGAATCAGTGAAGTTCACAGGTCCGAGTGCGAAACGAAAAAATTTCTTTTCAATGAGTTCAAGTCCACGGATGTGGCACTGAAGATATTGCCTCCAAATAAAGACGGGATAAATCCAAATAAAGTCGAGGTAAATAGTGACTTCAAAGTGTATGGAAGCAAAACGACGAATGGAGGCAAGTGTAGAATACGATTTGGCGATGACAAAATTTAAATGACTAACAAACTAAAAAGTGGAATCAACGATTACTCCAAATCAGAAATAACATTAGTATTTAGACGCAAGTTCTTTATGAACGATTGGGTATGGGAATAAGTTCCCGCCCTCTTAAAAGAGGTTTCACTGCTTATACTAATATATTTTTGTGTTCACTCTAGTAAAATACTGTTGATTTGAAGGTGTATATGTGAGGTCTCGATCGCAGTAGTTGACATGCGTTTGAAGCATAAAGATCCGTTTTTATCTGACGTCAAAAATGTCTATGTTCGTCCCGAAAAAACAGCAATTGTGGGAAGTCATGCTTGATTATTACCTTTTAAAGAAAAGTGCAGCTGAAACGTGCCGTATATTCATCAATATTTACGGTAATCAGGCTCCATCAAATACAACTTGTAAAAGTGGTATCGATGCTTCCAAAGCGGCAATTTCGACGTGAGTGATAAAAATCGCGAAGAGGTATCGAAAACATTCAAAGATGCTCAACTACAACAATTATTGGATGAATACGCATGACGAACCCTCGATGAAATGTCTAAAGAGTTGGATGTTGACAGATCAACCAACCAATCGTCAGCAAACGTTTCCACGCGATGGGAATGGTCTAGAAAGCAATTAGTACCTACTGTATGCCACATAAATTGAAGGAGAGGGATATCGAGAGACGTTTGGTGACATGATAGATGCTTCTTGAATGGCAGAAAAGAAAATGTTTTGGGCTTCATATCGTCACTGGCGATGAAAAATGGATCTATTATGGTAACCCTAATCGGTGAAAATGTTGGAGACTGCCAGGTGAACCAAGTCCATCGACAGTGAAAACAAAAATTCATGCACCAAAGGTTATGTTGCGCATCTGGTGGGATCAGAAGATCAGAAGGGTATCGTCTATTACGAACTACTTAAACCATCTGAAACCATCACTGGCGACCGTTACCGACTGCAGCTAATGCATTTGAATCGAGCTCTCAAAGAAAAGCGGCCGGAATGGGACGATAGATATGACAAACTGCTTTTTCTGCATGCCAACGCCAGGTCGCACGTTGCTAAATCGGTCCAGAAATATTTAAAGGGACGGAATTGGGAGATCTTGCCCCACCCGCCGTATTCCCCTGTTGCGATCAATGC
Organism: Anastrepha ludens; assembly: GCF_028408465.1. Classification (NCBI taxonomy): domain Eukaryota; kingdom Metazoa; phylum Arthropoda; class Insecta; order Diptera; family Tephritidae; genus Anastrepha; species Anastrepha ludens. The sequence goes on from NC_071499.1 coordinate 13,544,449, forward strand.
GGTCAGCCCTTATTGGAGAGCGATTCACTTCTTACGAGATCATCGCAGGTAGAGGGGTAGAGAGAGCAATATTAGGTACAGGTTAAATGCAGGGAACTGGGTGCCACTCTTAAGTATTTTTCATTGGCTGTAGCTTATTTTGGTTTGGATAAGGATGATAAGCATCAGTAAAAAGCCAAAATGAACTGACCTTGAGCTGAAAGTCCTCCTACCTCGTCACGCAGTGAAATAAGCTCAGAGCGGATTGCTAACACTAAAAAGTTTGTCATAAAGCCTACCTAATCTTGGGAGGCGGCATAAAACTATGTCTATAATTACTTTATAGGGGAGCAGCGCTAATTGCTTAGAAAGCTCGACCTGAACTATTCAAGGTTGCATGCAGCGACGCCTCACTATTATTTTGTAGCTAAATTCACTTGCCGTGGAATGAGTCTCATGGCAAAAAAATTTAATTCAATACCTTTTTTAGTGCAGGGTACAGCATAAAAAGACTCGTCACAAAAAAAAAATACTCTACATGAATACGAGTATGCAACATGCATTATTATGCAAAAATATGTATATCACACATATACATACACATCCACACACATGGCCAGCGTGTGAACACCCCGTGAACGCTTTGAACTTTGCGCATGCGCGCCACTTTATTAAACACTTGTCAGTGTCGACTAGATTTCCATTTGAGTTTGTTCATTGTGCTATTTTTCATATTACAATTTTATTGATTACTTTTACCGCAAAGTTATTCATAATTACTTTAATTGATTTATTGAGTTTAGAAGAATGAAAAAATGGAATACCAAAAGGAAATCATTTGAGGCAGGAAAATAAAAAAAGTAAAACTACACAAAAAACTGCAGTTTTTATTCACATACATACAGACGCATTTATGTATAGAATAGTGCATGTGTGCACATGCACTTCTCGACCAAAATTAACAGTTATGAAAAATAACAGCCTTGGCTTGCCGACATGAGGCCAATAAACTAGTTTACTTTTTTTCGTTTCTTGTTAGTTATTTTCAAATATTTGCTGTAAAAAAATGGCAAATATTTTCAAAAATATGCAAAATTCTCAAATGCTGCTAAATGGCAGTAAAATAAGTAAACAATAAAACTGGAACGCTAAATAACGGTACAGCCATTTAAATAACAGTACCAATACCAATGTTCTAAACTGCCCAGCTGCCGCTGTGCTTGTGGTTAATTATTAGCTCGGAAGGAAGTAAGCGAATTTTTGGCGACTTCCAATGAAAAAAATTATTAAATTACTACAACAAAAGCAAGCAATTGAAAGCTGTTCGTGTGAAGCAAATAGGGTAAAAATTTTTTTTTTGTATTTTTGTTTAGCTTCCAATTGGTTTTTTCAAAGCGCGTATATGTGTTAGGGTGGTACTGAATAATTATTGCGACACACGCACAGAATTGATCTATCATAAGCCCACACAGACTTAAATACTTGGTTATATATTAAAAGTTTGTTTTGAATGGAAAGAGGTGCACTTGGAAAATTTAATTTTGGCCTTTTAAGGTTTAATTCAGCATATTTATGGACTTATTATGTGCATGCACTGCTTTAAATAAGTGCGGCTCAGGTACTTATACCTCATCTGCTGTTCTTGGGAAAGAGCTCACATAAACCCAATCTTTCAAAGTGAGGCTAAGAATGACGTCACAAACTATAGACCTATTACCAACTACGAACGGCAGATGTTTTTTATGAGGAACTTTTTCATGGCAGAGGTTGGTCATTGCCCGCAGAGGGGCGACCGCTATTAGAAACAACTTTTTCTATAATATCGGTGTTTCATGCATTAAGACGCGAACGTACGCACTTCTGAATGGTAGTCAGACACCAACTCTTTCGGCTACGACGGCTTTTCTTGGACAGCACCATATTAATCGGCCCTACCAGGTCAGTTGCAACGGGAAAGCACATCTTCGCGTCCTTTCAAGGTTAACTGGTGCTCCTCAAGATAGTATTCTCGGCCACATCTATTTATAATTTTTATTAATAATATAAAGTTTTTCACTTTTTCAAATTTTTGCCATAAGCTGATGATTTTAAAATTTACTCCGCCATACCGAGTGTGGCAATCCAACCTATTTATTAGAGTTTATTCTCGGCGTGAGAAAAATCGTTTTTATTTGAATACTAACAAATGCATATATTTTATCTATAATATTTCGGGGTGTGAACTGAAAACTGCAAACCAAATTAACGAATTTGTTTTCAATTCTAAACTCACATACTAGAACTGTATAAATTATTATTATTATTATTATTTATTTATTTATTAAATTATAATTAAAATTAAAATTATTGTATAAATTATTTTCTATAGATTCTATAGATTACTTAATTCCAAATGAATACGCTATGTTAGCCTCTGCCGGGCATAATTGTACACATTTCCCAAATCCTTACATCATGCTATTAAAAAGTTGTACAGGGTCTTTGTTAGGGCCCGTTTAGAATATGCCCCTTTTATCTGGCGGCCTTTCCAAGCCACTTACTTATAATTTTTGCAAGAAAGGCATTCATCGCCCTCTTGCCAGTTGGTCTGCTTTTTCGTTTCGTTCAATGTGACCGATGCCCCGGAACCCAAATTAAGGTAACTCTATGGTTTACGTTCAAGATCATAAGGCTATTTCTACTTTGTTCAACCACTTTAGGGGTTATTGTAACTGGGCGAGACTATGAAATAGATGAAGTGTCTAGAAAGACTGAGGGAGAAGATTAGAATAAGCAGCTTTACAAAGAAACCCCTATTTTATATATAGAAAAAGTATTATCTTTTGCAAATTTGATACAAAGTCGCTGAAAGTCAGTGGTTTCAACGAACTTACAATTTTCCTTTCTTCGTCAACGAAACGATTTTGATGCTTAAAAAGGTACTACTCTGTGCCTTTGACCGGATTTCAAATAAATGGCGCATTATGAGCTGATACAGCCTGGCAGAAGAATGATATTTATCTCTACTATCTAATGTTAAGTAGATTAGCATTTCACTAAAGCGCCCAAATTTTATCAAGGTGGAGAGAGGGTCGTATGGTCCAGCATGGCAAATAAATGAAATCATAATAAATAAATGACCAATGAAATGGAGACACCAAATAACCCGGAAGAAAGTGTAGAGTACCTTCACTTCACTTTCAAACTTCTTTCGAATTCTTTAAATATATTTTTAATAGGTAAATGAACTCAAACTTAAATTATTTAAACCATTTCAATGTCAATGCCATTGTTGTCAAATAAGCACTTTAATTTCAATGACAAAATTCTTTTTCCTTTTTTTTTTTTGAAACCCAAAACATAAGTAAACACATGGCACACACCAAATAAATTTTTCTGTCACACCTATGATACCTCACTCCAAAGCAAAACCATAGCTTACTGTCAAGTCCAGAGACCCATTTAAATTTAAGCCAGCCTAAGCAAAATTTTATTGTATAGTATTTTTTTGAATTTATAATTTTGTTACTGATTTTTACTTGTAACAATGTTTAGTTGTAATTATATTATATATTTTATTGATGAGAAGACAAAAAGAAAGTATAAAATAAAGCCATTCTATCTGAAGTCGGGCAATTCAGTCTTAGCCTGGTAGTTGGAAGGCAGTAATTTGCCCTAACTAAATAAAAAAAATATCTTTTATTTAAAAGGAACCTTTAGTCAGCAGTTTTGCTCTAAAGCTCTTCCCCGATAATAAAGACTTTTCAAAAGTAACCGAGCTTAACCGGAAAGTTTTGTTGTATTAGCCAATACAGCATGCAGTTCTGACCCTCTCTTCTTAAACAATGGTTTGTTCTGGAACCTCTCCGCGCTTATTAAATTTGAGTTCAACAGAGCCTCACAGCATGCACTTCGACCTGAATATCTATTTTGCCTTACAAAAGCAGTTTTCACTCTGAAAATTCAAAATTCAGTAAAAGGCGAGGCCTTTTTGGCTCGGCCTTTTTGACATGAAGTAGTGACGTTGAATTGACGTTGTGAATTTTCCTTTCAACTCTTTTTGATATTTATTCTCATATATATCGCACGGAGTACAGCAATAAGGTTAAGCCCCTTAAGTAAGTGGTCAAAAACGGGCTGCGGCCACGGCAAGGTCCTAACTGGCATTCCGGAGCTTTCCAAGCTGGTAGACGTTCACGTTCACGTTCAACGTTCACGATCCTCCTACTCTCAAAAGGAGAGAGGGAACGAGACGATGTAAGATAGGGCAAATCGATCCATTTATGCATAGATGGCTCACAGCTCGGCGACAGCATAGGCGGAGGTGTATATTCGGCTTCCCGACTACTGTAATGCCTTTCAGGCTGAATCGATGGCAATAATGTAAGCCGTGGCACTAGTTCAGTGCGATGCGATATCTGGTGATGATAGCTACATTTTCATTCATAGCCAGGAGCGATAAAATCCTTCACAAAGTTGACAACAACCTCAAAGGTAGCCATGAAATGCCACACGTCTCTTAGCGAGTTGGCTGAGTCATTTCACTCAAAGGTAAGATGGGTTCCTGGTCATTCGACATTGAGGCAAACTGTTGGTGAACTAGCGAGACAAGGCACCAAATTGACTGTTGAGTACACAGACAATGATATAGGCATACCCTAAGACTGCGAACAATTGAAGAATGGCAGATACGATGAGAGCAATCCGAGAAAGGTAGGTGGACCTTGGATGCTGGATTGAGCAAAAGCACGGAGAAATTGATTTTTGTGTCACACAGTTGCTGACTGGACACGGTTGCTTCAAAGCACACCTACACTGGTTCCATCTTGCCCCGAAGAATAAGAAACGGCGAGGCATATCTTGTTCCAATGCCCGCGGTTCATTAATGAGCAAAATATGCTTGAGGGAGCGTTTGTTGAAAACATAAGAAAACTGGAAAATTACATGTGTAGTAGCCACAAATATCATGAAGTACCTTCAATACGCGGAATATGCACGTAGATCCCTATAAAGAGCTCCTTGACACAATGTACAGAACAGAATGACAATAACAAACGATTGAGTAATAATATACTCACAACGGCCTCCTGACGTACTACTTAATGGTGAAGTTCCAGGAGGACATACCGTAGGACATGAGGGGGGCTTAGTTGGGTTAAAGTCCCACACCACGGCTTCGGCCATCGACATACCCTCATTGACTTCTAAGATACTAGCTGACGTAATAAATTCACCTGCGGAATCGCCCGACATTTGTGGCCAACTCTCAATGCTTAATGCACAGAACCTCTGCTCAGCCAAAACAAGCACAATCTTAGCACAATGATTTCAGTTATAACAGGCATGGGCGTGCAAATACATGACTTCTGCTGACGATGTGTAAATGAGGAAGAGATGATCTCCTTCTGTGTCAATGTCCTGCTCTATCCAGACGTAGGTTTACTAGCTTAAGTAGACAATTTTTTAATGATTTGGAAGATCTCAGTACTGTGGAAATCAGAGATCTTCTAAAAATGTTCAAAAGTATACACTGGTTTTAGGAGAGATAAGGGGTTAGGGGTAGTCAGAGGTCCGAAAAAATGATGATTTTCAATAATTTTTTTTTTTGCTAGTCAATTTCTTTTTTTTATAAAAATAAAAACATAGCACTAATAAATCGTGTTTCGACTTGACTTTAGAAAAACTGTAAACAAAAAAAAAGTTATTATTGTAAAAGTTATCGCTGTTTATGTGGAGCCTGGAGAAACTAGAAATCCCTTGCAGTTATCATCACAAGTCCTTGGAGATTCATCTAAAACCAATCGGACAAGAGAAATTTGTTTGATTACAGATAATCCCTTGCCTGATTGAAGCTTTTCTTTCAAAGTTAACAATATGACGGCCTCAGGAAATATTTTTCAGATTTTCGAGAAAAAAACCGACAATTAATTAAAAAAAAAAATTTTTTTTTAAAATCCTTCGATCAGGCACGAGTTTTTTATGTTTTCCAAAAGCAGTATAAGTTTTATTGAAATCTACCCTGCGGTTCTTAAGTTATACTGATCACCAGTTCAAAAAACAAAGTTTTGAGAAAAATGCATTTAAAATTTTTATTTTTGTTTTTTTTTGCCCGAGCGCCCTTTGTTAATTGTTGAATAACTCGAAAAGTGTTTGTCGGACTCACTTCAAATTTCCACACAATATTTATAAGATATCATACTTTAAGAAAATGCAAATAAAAAAATCAAATTTTTTTTTAAATTTGACTACCCCTAACCCCATAAGGACAAGTTCCCCACGTGGCATCACAATGGGCTATGACTCCTATGTGTGTCCCACAGTGGGCAATCCCTTCAGCCTAACCTAACATTTTCTCTGATCTTTTTTGTAGAATTGAAAGCAAATCTTAAGCTTTTTATTTATTCAACTAAAGCACAAAACGAAACAAATTTCATCACCAAAAAAAGATAAATCATCTACACTTAAAGGTTCTGATATTAAAAGAAGGATTGAAGGTCGTCAAAAGCAAAATCGCTGCTGCAATTTGAAAGTTTGCATGAAATCATGTTTGAGCTGTTTTTGCTAGAGCTGCACCAGTCATCAAATTTGTTGGTTTTGACAATTTCATATTGACATGTCGATTGCTTATAACCCAAAGAAGTAGTGCAGACGTATAAAGTAGGTTTGGCTGCCGAACTGTAGTCCAACTTCGCGTTATATATTCAGTTATATGTACAAGCAAATATTTCTCTACTTATGCATGCCTCACTCGGCCACTTCTGCCTCACTTGTCCCTACTGATTAGCATATGCTTTTTGTTTACCTTTTTCCCTTCACATGCATGTTGCACGCATTGCAAACGCATGTTGCCCGCACTATCGACACGACCAAACACACATTTTCGTGTACGCACGCTTGACCTCACGCAGCTTACACAGCTGAAACGAAAGCAATCAACTACTGGCGGTTACCCAGTGGCCCCTTGGTTGGCTGCTGTCATTTGCATATTACCTGTCACAATTTACTCGCTGTCCCATATAAGCCTACCACAAACACGCATACAAACACATGCATATGTATGAGTATCTGAATGGACGTGTGTTATAGTTTGTCGCCAATGCTTTTCAATTGCAAATGCATTTTGCAAATTGAAATGTTTCAACGATTTGCAATTTGATGTGGACACAAACCACAAAGTAGTTAGAAAAAATTTTGAATAAAAAAAGGCATAAAAATGCGTGACAACATAAACTAGCACTTAATTACGACGAAAAAAAGCTTTGACAGCCAATTTGATTTTGAATGTATAGGTACATGCAAATCAATAAGACTGTGCCAAAGGTGGGTACCTATGAATGTAAGTCTGTATGTATGTGCCTAAGCGACCACACTCATGGAAAGCCAAATGAATGTTACACGTGTAAAATCGTAAATGAATGTAAGTACTTGGGCGACAATACTCGTATGTCCATTGACTCTGTGTGTCGTTAGATAAATGATTGTTTGAGGACGGGAAAACATGGCCGCTAATGAAGCCCTGAGGATAAATTTTGTACAATCAGTAAGCAAATTTCGGGCTCTTCAAAATATTGAATATCAAAGCTACCGTACAAATGTTTGTACATTAATAACTACCCTGCGAGACAGCTGGGGCTAGATTATCACTATGAATAATTACACAAGTAACTACTTAGCGCACAGGCGATGATGCACACAATTCCGCCCCAGTAGAAGATGACCCGATACAACCAATCGAAGATAATTTGGACGTTCCACCACCTAGTCATGACGAAGTCAGAGTTGCCATTCAGCGGACGGCTTGCCTGCTGAATTGTTCAAGACTGGCGGCGATGTGCTGATGGGGAGCATGCATCAGTTCATCTGCAGAATATGGCTAGCAGAAAGCATGCCCGACGATTGGAATCTCAGTGTTCTTTGTCCTGTACTGAAGAAGGGTGACCCGACGATCTGCACCAACTACCGGGGCATCAGTCTTCTAACCATCGCTTACAAGGTTCTGTCTAGCGTCCTATGTGGAAAACTTAAGCCGTTTGTCAAAACACTGATCGGGCCTTATCAGTGCGGCTTCAGACGTGGTAAGTCCACCATCGATCAGATCTTCATATTACTCCAAATCCTGGAAAAGACCCATGAAAAGCAAGTCGACACCTATCATCTCTTTGTCGGCTACAAAGCTGCGTTCGATAGTCCGATAAGGGATTGCCTGTACGCCATCATGTCTGAGTTCGGTATACCAGCGAAGCTCATACGACTTTGCAGAATGACGTTGAGCAACACAACCAGCTCCGTCAAGGTAGGAAATAACCTCTCTGAGACATTCAATACCGTTCGAGGTTTCAGACAAGGTGATCCACTGACATGCAACCTCTTCAACTTCGTCCTGGAAAGATTGGTTTCGTGCCAACTCAGCGAGCGCTGGGCAAGTACACAAACTTGTAAGGTCGCGAAATACTTCTGGCCACGTGTGGATCGGAGGCATTCGAGGGATATTCTGCAGTTGACAAAATCTCAAGGCATCCTTCAATATGAAAGACAGTCTGAAACCATTATTGACTCACCTCTGCAATTTACCATGAATGAGCTGGCGCACTTACTTCCTTTTTATCTGTCGTCCTCTATTAATCTTTTTTGATCACTGGGGCCGAGATGATGTGAAGGACGAAAAGCGTGCCGGACGCCCGAGCACTTCAACAACAGACGAACAAATTGATGAAGTGAAGGAAATGGTATTGGCCAATCGTCGAATCACCGTTAGAGAAGTTGCTGAGGACCTAGACATATCGATTGGCTCGTGCCATTCGATTTTTTTCAATGATATCGGCATGAGATGGGTCGCCGCAAAATTCGTACCAAAACTGCTCAGTTTCGACCAAAAGTAGCATCGCATGAACATTGCTAATGAGATGTTGGACTCAGTCCGCGACGACCCAAATTTTCTCCAGAGGATCATAACTGGTGACGCATCGTGGGTTTATGGTCATGACGTGGAAACCAAACAACCAAATGTGGAATCCAAAAACAACATACTGATGATGCCACAGCCACCGTATTCCCAGATCTGACCCCCTGTGACTTTTTCTTGTTCCCGAAACTGAAGAGGCCCATGAAAGGACGACGCTAAGCTACGATTGACGAAATCAAGACGGCATCGAAGGAGGAGCTGAACCAAAAGAATGATTTTTTGAAGTGTTTCAAAGATTGGAAAAAACGTTGGCACAAGTGCATAATATCTCATGGAGATTACAAAATAGATATTAATGAATAAATAAATATTTTTTGAAAAAAAACACAAAATTCGCGATACTTTTTGAACACACCTCGTGTGTACAAAACAACTAGTCGCAATTACTCAATATGCCGTGTAGTCTCCATCGTTGCCGAGTATAGCCTGGCATCTTCTTCATGCTTCGAATCAGCTTTTCTACGTAGCTCGTCGACAAACAGAACCAGATTTTGCGAACTTGACACCCGAGTTGCTTTAAATCATGGGCTGGCCTTCCGGCAGGATGCGTTTTCATAATTCCCCACACATTTTCAATGGGGTTAGTGACTGGGGACTGGGAAGGCCAGTCCAATACTGTGACGCCATTTTCTTTTTTTGTTGTTTCTCAATGTGTTTTTCTTCAGAGCATTGGTTTTGATGATTGGGACGGTAGGCTATGTTCGCCTCCTTCAGTGCATGTTCGATGGTTTTGATACTCACATCTATTCCCTGATCGTGCTTGGCGTAGTCACAAAGAAGGGTCCGCTTAAAAAGTTGGACGTCAACATTTTTGTACACCTCATACCGTTGATTCCACATCACAACAAACTTTTTTGATTTTTAATCACATTTGCAGCCGCGGCGTAAGATAATTTCGGCTCTTTGAATGCGCCTCAAAACGCCTCCCGTACTTCTTACTAATTTTTGTTTGGTTGCGCTTACGGAAAAGTTTCGAACGATACTAACTTGAGTTATCACTGGCGTCGTGGCCCTTGAGTGAGACTATTATGCAGCAAAAACCATATTTCGTTCTGCTATCTTGAAGTTACAAGAAAAAAACCGGTTCTTTTCTTCTGAAGTCGTAGAGGTATGAATTACTAGTGGCTAGTGATTAGAAAAAGATTTACATCGGGCAGGACCTACTTGAATATTTCAACAAATATAACTGCCGATTGTTTTATTGACCAATTCCCGGCACTTTCTCACGAAATATATTCTAGGTTAGATGCTTTTTAGCTCTACCATTTATAGCGTTATCTATACTTAGGTAGCAGAACCCATTTTTTTACCACGAGAAACTGTTGTTAATATTTTTCAAAAAATTTTATATCCCTCATGCTAGCCATATCTGCACAAAAATAGGTATGTGTGTGTGAAAATATTCGTTAGATCCAATTGTGAAACACTGATCCATTTTGCCTCTAAATGGCAAATAAAAGCATTAAAAAAGGATTTCTGTCATTTGTGTGCTAGTAATTTGAGCACAAATTTACATAACCACTGCAATTGCATCGAATGCAAATGAAAGCGCTTGCGCAACTTGCAAACGTCCGGCCATGCACAAACTCTAACTGCAACTTCAACACCAATTGCGCTTTAATTTTCTGGTTTTTTTCCTCCTTTCAGAGTTTACCAATGTTGCTAGACAGTCATACATCATCGCCAACAGCGACATCGTTTAGCATCAAGTTTTAGCTGAGCGTTTTGGCACCGCGCTCTGGTGGGTACCGTCCAAATATTTGCAATTGTGTCAAACCCAAACTGTCATTTGCTCACATTGTTAAGAAAAATTACTAAAAACTAACGCAAATTGCGATATTTCCAACTGAGTTCGAAATATGAAATCATGCATACACATACTTGGATATGTGTATGTTTGTATATATGTATGTGATCACATACATATATACGTTCATTTGTAGGCGCTGCTGAGTGGGCGTAGACTTGGAATGCATTTGTTACAATTTTTATGTATCTCTGCTTATGCAGTTTTTGATCTTGCAAGGCAGTGGATAATTTTATTTTTTATTATTTGGTTGATAGTCGCTTTGGTCCTTAAGCTAAATTATTGTTTTTCTCCACTGGTGGCCAATTAAGTGTATAGACATATTTTTCTTCCTAACAGTGGGAATTGTCGCTATCGATAACTATAGTTTGACAGCTGAGAATGGCAATTACTAACTTAATTTAATTTAACTTTTTTAGCAGGTCGCAACTCCCTTGAAAGTCAGCCTATTATCAATCTTAATCATAAAATATCTGTGAACAAATTCGTTCAACTGCTTTCACGTGATTGAATCACAAACATTCCAACTCACAAACCCACAAACATACAATCTTTCATAATCATAATATTATATTAGTAGAATAGCTTTACTTCAATTATATGAGTACTCATTGATATGATACATAACTCAAAGCATTGCCCTTCAGAATCTGTCTATCTACTGATTAATGGATGCATTGTCAAACAAAATAGTCCGTGTTTTTCAAAGCCAGTCCAAATTTTGACGCCTTCAGTTGAAGTGAGCGGCCAATTTGCATTAATCGAAATAAGTGAGAACCAGGTCAGCTCTGGTAAATACGGCATGTGAGTTTCTAATCGGTGTAGTATTATTTCTGGAATTTTATTAAGGATTTCTAAATAATGAAATAAATGATGCAGGGTGGGTCAATTCCCACCTCCTACAAAATTGTCGTGTAAAAGTCACAAGTTTTTTATATAGAAAAGAGAAGGAACGGGAAGCAGGCATGCTGTTAAATTCACTAGAAGTAAACTCGTTTAGAAATCACAAATTTCCATGCAGAAATGCATCCACTACTCATAGAAAATAACTGCAGAAATGCATTAAAAAATTTGTATGTGGGTATCGAAAAATTACTGTAGATAAAGTGAATTCTCAATTTATCTTCAATATTTAAGAATAAATGCAAGCGGCAAACTACAACTAAATGAAAAATACGAAGTCAGAAAATTTGTAAAAAAACAAAAAGCAAAATAAAATAATAATAAATAAAAAAATAAAATAATTTGAAGCAAAAAGCCGCTGACCAAAAGCTGCAAAAAAATCTATGCTTGCGCAAATTACAGTCAGCTGTCTGATGACTATGGCGAAAACAATGTGCCCGTCGAGAAACTAAAAGAAGCAGAGGGATATAAACAAAAAAAAAAAATGATTATGCCAAATTAAGTTTGCAAAAACATGTGCTAGTTCAATCACAAAAACACAACGAAAGGTTGAACCAACGAACTTGCCTTTATCGGGTGTTGTTTTAAGAGCTTGAGAACTGGCAAATATTGTTGCAATGCATTTTTTTATTATATTTTTGCAGATAATTTCGAGGCATTTTTTGAATATGATAACCGCCATATGTGTGTCCGGCGCGACTACGAAATTCTTCGTTCATTCGATCACTCTAATTTTGGCAGCTTCTTCTAATAAATCTATTTAAAAAAAGTGCTGCAATACAGCTCTCAAAAAGGCGCATTCATTAAAGGTGGTGGCACTAGACCAACAACAATGTTCTGTACGTTTGATTGTCAAAGCAAAGTATTGGGAAACTAGAAAACAAATAATGAATTCGCCTTGTTTCATTCTGAGCTGACAGCCACAAGGCCACATTTCCTTGGCTCTCAAATGGAAAAAGGTTCAATAGCGCTAATTTCGAAAATATTTTTAAGGAATATTGCCACCTATTTGAAAAATTAAGTTTAGGTATCAATAATGATATGAAAAGGAAAGAGCTTTGAAAATTCTTAATATAAAATACTTTTTTTAATAGGGATGCCATCTGTTTAAGAACATGTAATTCAACAAGTTTAAAAAAATTTAAATAATATGAAATAAATTTAAAACAGCTTATTGTAGAAAATATTTTTGGAGATGGTTGCCACCTTTTAAAAAATTTAAATTAAATGACTTGATTCAGTAAATTCAGTGAAATGTTGCAATACAGGTGAAAGATGAAGAAAGGTTTAATAACGCTTAATTTCGAAAATATTTTGTAAGGGCATTGGCACCTATTTGGAAAATTAAATTAAAGTATAAATAATAAAATAAATTAAATATGGATGTTTAAGGAAAGACGTCTGAAAAATATTAATTTCAAATATATTCTCTGAATGGGGTTGCCACCTGCTTAACAAAATTGAATTCCATAAGTTTAATTATTCATATTAAAAAATTAAATAATATGAACGAAACTTACGAAAGAATTTAATAAATTTATTGTACAAAATATTTCTGGAGATGGTTGCCACCTGTTATACATATAGTTAATTAAATTAAGTTAGCAAATTCAGTCAAATGTTGCTTTAAAGGCATCAGATGAAACGAGATTTAGTAGCCCTTATTTAAAAAAAAAAAATAACAATTAACTTCGAATACATTTTATATAGGGTTACCACCTGTTTAAAAAATTATATTCAATAATTCATATTAATATTCCATAATAAGAAATTTAAAATATATGAGAAAAATTTAAGAATGCTTTTTAAAGAAAATATTTTTGGAGATGGTTGCCACCTGTTAAAAGGTCGAATTAAATTAAGTAAGTAAATTCAGTCAAATGTTGCAATATAGGTGTGAAATGAAAAACAGGTTTAAAAACGCTTAGTTTCGAAAATAGAATTTTGAAGAAGATTGCCACCTGTTTGAAAAATTAAGTTCAGGTATAAATAATGAAATAAATAAAAAACAACAATTTAGATTCCAAGCGAAGAAGGTTTCAAAAAATCTTAATTTTGAATATATTTTCTGAATGGCGTTGCCACCTTTTCAAAAAAAATTTAATAATATGAAAGAAGTTTAAGGGAGTTTGTTGCGAAAAAATATTTTCGGGGATAGTTGCCACCTGTCTGGAATAGGTTAATGCAATTTAATAAATTCGTTTTTTATTCAATACGCAAGCGAAGCCGCGTTCGTATCAGTTCGTACGAACATTTTTCTTTCAAAAACCTCAAAAAGGTTATAGGCCCAATAACATTACAAAGTGCGACAAATTTAACATTTTTTTCTCACACTTGATAAAATCGATATGTGCAGCATTTTTTTTTTTTATTATCTACAGTCAACAATTAGCCAAATTGATACTGGAAAATTAAATGTGGTTGGTTATGTTAGGTTTCTGTGGCAGTCGGTTTAGAGCAGCCAACTCGCTTAGACCGTGCAAGTCCATTGTGGTACCACTGGAACGACGACCACTTTAGACGATCTTATGAAGCGTAGGATAGGTTTTCTCCAAAATAATATTTTCCTAACAAATTTGCTGTACTCCTAGCTAAGGCTGGATAATTACAAAGGAAGTGAGAAAGAAAGATGAAAGAAAGAAACAGTAGCTTCCTCTTCCTCGTCTCTGCAAGTGGTTGGTTAACATTAATCTATTAACTTATGACTGGGAAAACGGTGCATAATGATCAGTACCACAATTTTTTTTGTGTTTTTTTTTGTAATAACTCCCTTGAAAATCTTTGACGATACTGAAGCACAAAAATCTCATTAAAAAAACTTATAAAATTTTTTGACAGTGTTTTTATTAGGAAATATATATTTTTTTGGATTCCCCCGACATTCTTCTTTCATTTGATACCTAAATGTCTACATCCAAGGCGAATCTATTAAAGGTGGTATCGGCAAATCAGCTGATTTGTTTCTTTTTTCTTTCGCCGTGCACATGTGGCTGTCATCCCAGAATGAATCAAGGCGAATTCATTTTATGTTTTCAACTTTTCCAATACTTTGCTTTGACAATCAAACGTTCAAAATATTGTGGTTGGTCTAGTGCTACCACCTTTAATCAATGCGCCTTGGATATGTCCTATAACTTTATAGAATTAAGGTTAGGTTAGGTTGGACTTGTTTGATCCTGTAGATCGCGCATAGACCAGACATTGATCCACAGCAGTACCAACTGTTCGTTTAAGGAATTTATATTTTGACTTTAATACCCAGTTTAGATAATTAAGTAGGCTACTAATTTTTTGATCAGGTAGAACCAAGCAGTTTTTTCCTGTTTTGCTAAGTGTAGGGCAGCGGTAGAGTAGGTGTACTGCACTATCGTTTATAGAAATAAGATAATTTTTCCCAGCTGGGTTCTAACTGAAAATTGAGGTCCTTTAAAGAACAATTTTGGCGAGATCGGTGCAGAACTAAAAATTACTGCACTGCATTACTGGGTAATGGCATCGATTTTCTCATGTGTGATTTCCTAAGTATCTATTAGCGCTAACTTATTATGGCTAACTTAAAAACAGAAAATCACACTTTCCGCAGCTGCATTTTAGGCAGCAAAATTTGTTTTACAGTTTGGACTTTTTCCCCTCGCAACGTTAGGTGGTAAATTAAAGTGGAATTGAGAGCTGATGCTTATCGCAACATGCAAATCAATGTAGACTCAATTCTAAAATCGAAAGCATTTAAACACATTTTGGGCGCGATTGCACCAATCAAGAATGCAGATAAGAGACGCAGTTGCATGTAACGCAAGGTGCTTGGGGGCAAGGAGTGGTTATATAAATGCTATTTCTAAAAATGTATAAAAAAACATAAAACGAAAATAAAAATACAAATAAAAAAGTTTAATATAAATAAACCTCGTACACTTACTTGATTTCAATACGGCGGATACCAGAAGAAATATTGGCAGCAACTGGGCATTCAACTGAAATGAGATAATAAATTGTATGATTAGCTATAATTCCTGCATTAGTTTCTATTAAAAATATTTTAAATAATTTATAACTTATTTAACTAGAAGATTTTTTCTTAACTTCAATGCCAATAAATTCCTGACAAAATGCATTGACTCCCTTGTTATGATTACATCTAAGCAAACACATATAAGTGCACCTAAATAAAGTTGTATGTATGTATATATGTATGACAAATGCCAGCTGACTACCGAAATCGCGGAAAAGAAAAAGTGAAAAAAATTATGTCAAGGTTGTGCAAACAAATAGAAACAAAACCTAAGTTAATCTCAAATGTCAAACAAAACAAAGCCAAAACTCGCTCACAAAATAGACCCATAAGAAAAGCCGAAATTTAACGGTTCAACGTGTAGACAAAAGGGACAGACCGCAGCTGTCTAGCGCACAATGGCCACAAGCCTCTCGTGCGTAAGTAATTCAGATCAAAAGTCATTTTCCGCGCTCACTGCAAATGCGCAAAGTCACCAAAAACCCAAAAAACAAAAATACAAAAAACTTAGCCAAAACGAAACACACGAAAAAATAATAAATAAAAAACATCATTAGGGCACTTGAGCTGCTAGTAAAAGTGAAATGTTTAAGTAAATGAAGTAATGAAGTTGTAAAAAATCAGATTTGTGTTTTTTTTTTTTGGAATAAATACCTTTTTTTCATTAACTTAATGTATTTTCTCACAACAAGTGCCCACAAGTGGCCGCACACTTAATTCGGAACGCGTAAATGGTCTGGCACTTAAAAAGTACTTATAAGTATTACGATTTGTTTATGCTTTAATATCGTAGTAAAAGTGAGCTAATAAGACATAATCTGCTGAAATAATTAATACGGTAATATGCGTTTACTTACATCATACGCCACAGAGTTGTTGCGGCTAATTTACTTAGATGACAAATATTTTTCAATTATCTAATTAAGCCAGCTGACGGGCAATAAAAACACTGCTAAATACAAAATTTTGTGCCCAAGTAGCAAGTTGGCTACTTCATAAGTCTACAGAGTTACCGGAAAAGTGGTCCTAGATACTTATGCATGATCAGCATATATATAGATTGCAACATGTATGTAATGATGCCATAACAAGAATACAAAGGTGGTTGAATGCCGCCAGCCTGGAACCAGCTGCCCAAAAAGCAGAACTGGTGCTGATCAGCAGGCGCAAACAGAAAGAAAAGAAGTCAGTATCAGTTGGTGGCCACGATATAGAATCCCAGAAGTCCATAAAATATCTTGGCAGGTATATTCATTCCAGACCAACATTCACGGAACATCTTACAGCTGTTAGTGTGAAGGCGACAACGGTTAACAACGCACTTATGGGCATGCTACCGAACATAAGAGGACCACATAGAGAAGGGGGAATTAAATTTTTATACAGATGGTTCCAAGCTAGACGATAGGGTTTGCTATGGAGGATTTTCAAACGAATTAGGACTTGAAATATTCGATCGAGTACCGGCCTACTGCACTGTCTATGAGGCAGTAGTTCTAGCTATAAAAGAAGTGGTTATGTATCTTAATTCGCATGCCGTAACAAAAACGACTATAAATATATTCTCGGATAGCCAGGCGGCCATCAAATCAATGAATGCGGCTATACTAAGATCGAAGGTTGCACAGGAATGCCGGACAGCCCTAAATGGTATTTGTGTCACATTCAAAGTCAGCCTTATTTGGGCTCTGGGCATAGAGATATTGAGGGAAACTGTGAAGCTGATGAGCTAACCAGAAAAGGTACTGCTCAGTGATAAAAGTACCATTGGAATACCCATGGTCACGAGTAAACTAATAATAAAAAACAACATTATCCAAGAGCCCAATAGGTCATGGAGAGATGAAGATACATGTGTAACAGCTACGCCACGATGGCCGCAAACAAACAAAGAACAAAGGAATTGTTTAGTCTCTCAAGAGATAATATCTCGAAGTTCATGGCTTGTTTAACCGGTCACTGGCTATTTGACAGGCATTCCTCGGGACTAAGAGTTTTCTCCCATGCATATTGCAGAAGTTGCAGAGATGAGGAAGAGGAAGAAACAGTTGAGCACTTCCTTTGCAATTGTCGGGTCCTAGCTAAAATCAGAGCAGGTTGTCTAGGTAAATACTTATTTAATTCTCTTACAGAGCTATCAGGCGTGGAGTTGGGATCAATTCTACGTTTCATAAGAGCCACAAAATGATTCCTCGAAGGAAGGCAAATGTGGTTCCCGTGCAGAACAGTGGCATCACAACGGACCTGTAAGGCCTAAGTGAGTTGGTCGTGCAGACCGACTACCACCATATCCTAATCTAATCTTGGAGGAGCACAGGGCGCTAGTAGAAAAATTCTTTCCACTGTGACGGACTGCATAAAGCTGTATGCCTCTCCAATCTGGGCTGCAAGAAAAAGTGTCATTTTAAAGAAGTACTGCAGGTCAGTAAAACAAGTGCGTTGAGGACTGCATGTGCCTATATAACGGTGTCGGATGATGCAATCTCGGACATAGCTAGCAAAACGCCTATAAACGTCCGGGCAAACTTACAGAAGAGATTGTACTGCTCGCAAGATACGAAGCCGACGGAGGAACTCAAAGAAGCAGAACGTTAGCCGTACCTCGAACGTACCTCGATAGCTGACTGGCAATCAGAATGCGACCAGTCAGCAAAAGGTCGGTGGACGCATAGATTGATCACATGGATTCGAAAACACGGGGACGTTGATTTCTTCCCAACGCAGTTATTAAGTGGACACGAATGCTTCCAAAAATATCTGCATCGCCTAGACTTGGCTTATAGTACTTATTGTCCAGAATGCTTGGACGAAGTGGAGACGGTCGAACATGTGGCATTTTATTGCAGCAGGTTCGTAAGGGAACACGTTGACCTAGCAAGACAACTGGTGTGTTTCTGACACCCAATAACCTAGTTCCACAAATGCTTGAGTCGAATGAAAAATGGAGTGCGGTGCAAGCTTTTGCAACACGAATTATCGTGGAACTTCGCACCATTGATTGGAGGCGAAAGAATGATGCGAGGCGAACGCAGAAGTAACCACAACTGTAACATTGATAAAATGCAGTAAGACAAATAGCAGACGAGTATAACTGACGATTGAGCTTATTGCGCACGACGGCCTCCAGACGTAATTACCAAAACGGTATGCCTGTAGGATGAACCGTCGGACTTGAGGTGCTTTTAGTAGCGTTAAAGTCCCACACTGACTAAGGCTTTCGATTACTTTAACGCCTCGTTAAAAAACAAAACAAAAAAGATACTTATGGATATTATTATTTGAGTTACTTCTGAGTAATTTCCGTTTCGAGACCATCAACATCGCTAGTACTACAGTCTTGTGCAAACGATCCTCTAGTAAGACTTACCAAATTGTGTTCCCCATTTTCCGCAAATTGGCTGTGACCTCATCAACGCGCAACGTTTACTTGGTCTCCCTCGAACTCTCCGTTCAATTGAAATTGAAATTTGAAAAAGGTGAGCCAAGAAATACCGAGAGAATGGTAAATCCTAAAACACTCAGTCTAAAAAGCCCATTGTATTTAGAGCTCTGGAAAGAGGGTAGATAGTCAAGGAGGAAAGGAGAAAAGTATCAGAGAAAGAGATAGAAAAGAATAGAGACAGAGACAAAGGTAGTTAGATCTGTGAGAATTTTCCAGATTCTTTGGCAAATCTGAAAATATCCTCCAGTTTGAGTGAATATATATAATATTACTCATTCTCATGGCATACAAACCCAAAATTCTTAGCTTCGTAGAATCGCTCTAGCAAATGCAGAACCCTCACATAGAAAATACTCAATGCTATCCGCCTCCTCTATCCAAGACCGATAAACCATGTCTTCAAAGATTCCAATGGTGGTCATATGCTGACCCAATGGGTTGTGTGTTATAATAATACCGACCATCAACCGAACGTCTTTTCTTCCAAGTTTTAGTAGAAAGTTCGACACTTTTCTGTGCGATCTTGCCACAAAACAGCTTGAAGCTCTGAAGCGTTCTAGATCTTTATGTAAATTGCATACATAATCGCTGATCCACTTCTTGATTCCTGTAGAACTGATTCCAATTATTGGCTGTGGTCCTTGGCCGCTGATACATAGTTGGCTAATTCGTCGGCAATTTAATTTCCTTGAACACATTCCGCGGTGTTCTGGAAACCATATAAGTTAAAGCTTTGCCGGTTTGCAACAGCTTCTTCTTACATTATTGAACAATCTTTGAAGTTTGCTTTGCGTTCTCCAGGACCGTCAGTGCAGCCTGACTGTCATTAAAAACTTCAATCTATTTACCGCTATGAGTTTCCTGCTACTTTCAGAATGGCAAACATTTCCATTTGGAAAACAGTTGCCATTCCTGCCTTGGCGTAATATTTATATATATAATTGGCGTGTACACCCTTTCTGGGTGTTTGGACGAGCTCCTCCTCCTATTTGTGGCGTGCGTCTTGATGTTGTTCCCCAAATGAAGAGACTTACAGTCGACTTAAGCCGACTCCGATATTTTATTTTATTTTCATGAGGAGCTTTTTCATGGCAGAAATACACTCAGAGAGGTTGGCCATTGCCTGCCGAAGAGCGACCGCTATGAGAAAAAACTTTTTCTTCATTTTGGTGTTTCACCGAGATTTGAACCTACGTTCTCTCTGAATTCCGAAAGGCAGTCACGCACCAACCCATTCAGCTACGACGGCAAGTCCATATAAGTACAAGCTTATTCCGTCTTGCAACAGAAATAAGCTTTTTCTTACATTATTGAACAATCTTTGAGGTTTGATTTGCATTCCCCCGGGGTTTCAGTGAAGACATACTGACACTAAAGACTTCAATCTATTTCTGGCTATGATTTTCCTGCTACTTTCACGTCACACTTATTACTATCGTGTACTAACCATCCGACTCCAGAACTTATTTCATTCTTGGACACATCGGTAAAAAAAATATCCGTGAAATTTCTTTAAATGAACTCTGGATTACTCTATTGCTCCTTTCAAATGAAACTCGAGGCATGAGATCGGCATTAGATGCCAAAACAGTGGATACTGCTCAGATAGCAACTTAAAGATTTCACTGTGTCCCGAAATTTCGCCTTCGTGTCATAAACCATATTTATGGTAGTCAGGAAATACCGCACATCTCTTAGCGAGATGGCTCAGTTATTTCCCCTAAAGGTAATTGGGGTTCCTGGCCATTGCGACATTGAGGCGAACTGCAAGGCCGATGAACCAGCGAGACTTAATTAATATCCATATTAATAGAATTAAATGGTACTAAATAAGCAGAATAATGAATAGGCAATTGTCATTTCTATCGCTGGGGTCAGCTTCTCGGGCTTTATAAAACAATGTATCGACATACCCACACACTCACATAATTATTGCGCAAGAAACTTTAGAGCAAAATATTTACGTACAAAAAGCGTATACAAAAAAAGTGTATACATATAAACAATAACTGCTATGTAAAACAAAGTGATACAGCAACAACAACAATTGAAAAATTAAACGAAAAGTTCCAACGTATTAAAGCGCAACGCTTAGTTTTGGCCGGACAAAGCGCAAACAGAAAAGGAAAATAGACACAAATCCAAGCAAAGCTAATTTTCATCTGAGATTTTGTTAGAGGCTAAAATAGCAACGAGGACAGTCAGTGCCTGCATGAAGTGAGGCAGAGTAGAAGGCAAAAAAGACAGCGCAAAAGGCTGGCGAATTAATGTAGAGCAGTTCAGGAGGTCACGCAAAGGCGTTGTTGCTGCCATAGCAGTTACCTGAGCGCGCTGTGATGGTAGCGCTCAAGGCAGTGGCGGCATTGCCCAATACGACCCAATCGACTGCAAAGTGTTCTACAGCTGAAAGTACAATGGGCAGCACATTTAAAAAGTGCGCAACCTGGCGCTGATTTAGTTGTATTTCTAGGTAGTGGCTCTGAGCGGCTGAGTGGCTTATCTGCTATCTACTTGGCTTGGCCGATCAAAACAAATTGTTTCTATGGTATTCGCATTGCGAAATTTCCGATAATGATAAATGTACTTTCAAATAAATTGTGATTCGACGTATTTGAGTCGAAGCGATTTACTTTTTTTTAATTTAATATTTTATTTTTATTTTTTTTTATATATTGTAGTTTTTATTTTTTGTTTCATTTTTTTTATTTTTTATTTTTTTGTGTTTTTATAAGCACTGTCCGTCATATTTAATTTTAAAGTTTTTGCTATTTGAATTTGAAATTTTTCTGGTATTCAAATTTAATCGATTATCATTTTGACTTTTGTAGCTGCGTTGACCATTGCAATGCAAGTGCAGTAAAGGTCGTTTTGGGAAAGAGAAAAAAGCAGAATTACTTATTTATTATAAAAAAGCATATACAAATATAGCAATAGGATGGGTAGGAGTGCTTCGTAGTAGTAATTTGACTTTTGAAAGGAGAAAATGTAACCGCCACCATATCAGGTGCTTGTTCGATGATGCTTCTTAAGCTTTTGGTTCGTTCACAATAATAGCCTTGTAAGGTTCTACATTATCATGATGCAAAATTCGCCACCTTTCCACAAATTGTGAATTTTTCGATGAATTTTTTTGCTCAAATATCGCGAAAGGCCAGATAATATTCTTTATTTACCTTCTGAACTACTTTTCTGTATTTAAATTATAAATTCCCTGTCCTTTTTTAACCGAATGTATTCCCAACGAATTTAAACATTTTAATACCCAGGCTGTGACGTTGTGTTAGACACACGTAAAATTTGTTCGATTATTTATATACAACTAACATCCTGACTCATCCAATTGGCACTCATTGGCACTGCAGCTCAATTAGCTCGCAAAAACTTGAATATTCATAGAGAAATTTTGGCTTGGGCTTAAATACCAGTAATCTCTGTGAATCATTACTTGCTTATGAAGTCCTACAAATACTATCAAATTTTGCTGGCCAACGTAGTCGTCGAGAGAAAAATGATTCCAAAAAGATTATTTTTTTTTAGCAAAATTTTCGTGATTTTTCATTCGTTCCAAAGCCCACACAGAGAAGCGACGTTAAAGTGCCTGATAATTTTCCATCAAAATCTGAGCTAATTGAACCTTTTTTCAAAACTCTTCTGAGGGTAGCACGTATAATATAAAATTCCCTAAATGCTTACTAGCGATGTCCATTTTTCGATTTTCACGATATCGAGGTACCGGAACTTGGCACGGGACTTAGTTATTCATTACATTGCAACAACTTAACTTCACATAATTGCATCAATATCGTTTGAGAAACACTCTAACTATTTGGTTGGGGAATAAGTTCATAGCGTTTTTATGTTTTCTTTTGATTTAAAACGATTTTTTTGCTGTTTGGCAAAGGGTAAGAATCCATTCGATAGCAATCTTTCTAGTCCCAAAAACTAATATTAATATTATGTTAATTGTATTTTTGAGTTGTTTAATTTTTTATTAGTTTTGAGGCTTAGAAATGGAATACCCAGGAGGCAAAAATCAGCATTTTCGACACCTGCTCATCTTTGCTTCTCATCGAAGTCCAAAAGCTGCCGCAGCAGACCGGGCCATTTGCGGCATGTATGGAGAAGATATCATATACGAAGGTGTCACAGCCGAGTCTACGGCACGTAAATGGTTTGCAAAGGTCAAAAATGGCGACTTTGACATCGATGACACGTCCCGCAGCGGAAGGCCCTGTGAATTCGATGAAGAAAGTCTCAAATCACTTTTGAAGGAGAAGGGTCGCCAAACGAGTCGTGAATTGGCGGAAATGAATTCGGAATGAACTGCGATCTTAAAAGGATTCCCAATCCCCTTCATTCAATAGGATTTACCGCAACATTGGGAGCCTGGGTGCCTCACGAGCTCAACGAAAAAAACAAAAAACAAAGAAAGTCGCCTTTAAATTGTTTCTCAGCATCTCGCCCGCCGTCGAGCAACTCCCGGTCATAAACAGCGGTTTTTGTACCGATTAGTCATGGGAGATGAGAAATGGTGTCACATCAATATGAGGCAAAGAAAGGAGTTGGTGGCTTCAGGAGATGCGCCAGAACCGAGAGTCAAGCCGGATCTTCATCCAAAGAAGATCATGATATGTATTTGGCGGGACTAAGAGGGCATGCTGCACTGGGAAATGCTCGAAAAGCATGCCATGATCAACAAGGAGCTCTATATTGCCCAGCTACACTACGTGAATGAGGCTATTCAACTGAAAAAACCTGATCGACATCGTCAAATCATACTCTTTCACGACAACGCCAGGCCTGATGTTGCACAAGTCGTCAAAACCGCACTCCAAGAGCTCGAATGGGAGGTCTTCAGCATCCGCCGTTTTCTCGAGGCCTTGCACCGACCGATTACCATCTTTTCCGCTCTCTGTCAAACTATATGAGGTTCTTAAAAACTGGTTCCTAAAGACGGGCTCAACAGCTTCTTTGACACCAGAAAAGGCGATTTTTGGCGAAATGGCATCAACAGATTGGTCGAGAGGTGGGAAGAGGTTTTAAACAGCAATGACGAATATATAATATAATTGATTAACTTTGTGACATAATTATTGTTTAATGTTTAAATAATGGTCTTCGGTAAAAACACTATGAACTTATTCCCCAAACTATATACATCTATATATATAAAAGAAAGTCATGTTAGTTACATTATTTATAACTCGAGAACGGCTGAACCATTTGGCTGAAAATTGGTGGAGAGATAGCTTAGAACCAGGAGACGGACATAGGATACTTGTTATCCCATTCGAACGCGTTTCCGTGAAGTCTCTATAAAATGTGGTATAACAAAACCGCGTCTGATATGGAATAACATAACGCAAATGACAGCTAAACGTAATTTTGTCTATAGTTAAGTAGAAAATTTGATAATATAAATTTTGTCACAAATATATAATCACAGTAATTTGTATTCTCTTTGAATCATCATTAACAATGCCGTGACCAAGACGATCAAATCTGTTCCGACAAAGCCGTAATGTAAGAAGGATACGAAACATTGCGAATGAAACGAGGAATTGCCCGTGAAGAGCGCCGCGTTAGTATGGCTCGACTTCTTCTCAATCACAAGAGCAAAGCGAGGCAGCCCGTGAAACGGCTCGGTTGGCAATGCGAAATCGTCGAGCAAATAACAGAGATCTACAAGTAGATCATCTTCGACGCACAAGAAGAGAATTATGAAGTGCTGATTTGAATCGAACAGCGTTTCGTAGTAATCATGCTTTGAAACATAAACCCACCAAAACTGTGCAACGGTACGCGTTTGGTGGTAAATAAATTGATGAACAATGTGATTTACGCGACGATACGCACATGAAAATTCGAAGGTGAAGAAGTTCTTATTCCGAGGATCCCGATGATCCCAACCGATCTTCCGTTTGAGTTTAAAATACTTCAATTTCCGATGTGTCTTGCATTCGCCATGACCATTAACAAATCACAAGGCCAATCCTTGAAAGTTTGTGGTCTGAATCTAGAAAATCAATGTTTCTCACATGGTCAATTATGTGTGGCATGTTCATGGGTCGGAAAACCATCTGCGTAGTTTGTTCTTGCACCTAATAATAAAACAAAAAATGTCGTGTATCACAAGGTGCTTAACTGAAGAGTGCAATCTATTAAAGCTTTATTGAAATACTTGATTAATAAAAAAATTAACAAAAACGTTCGAATTTAGGCAAAATTATTGCTCTAAAAGTGATTTTTTCCGTCTCCAGTTCATGTGCTTCATAAGAAATCACGAATACTAAAAATTTCGGGATTTTTAGTACACAGTTATATCAAAATTTGTATATTTTACTACTGAACATCCCGGAGTTTCGGGACTTCCATCCCTACTTTATACGCACACTAGCACCAACAATCTATCCAGCTACAAGATGTGTTGCAAATCTTACCAGCGCCAGTCATAAAGAATTCTTCACTCTAGAAAAAGTGAGTCACATGTCAATGAAATTCCTCGATGCAATCATTAATTTATATTTACTTTAATGGCCTCCCGTTGATAGCAAAAATTTTTTTTTCATATTATATTTTATTTCAAACTGCCCTCATACAAACCACATAAATTTTCTCACATAAATTTGCCCCACCTCATCCACTTATTTGATAGCAAAAAAAAAGCATTTTGTTAAACTGCCACTTCAGTCACTGCGCTGATTGTTTCCCACTAACAAATCCATTGGCAATTCAAATTTTTCTTTGTCTTACATTATTTTCCATATATGAAAATCAATGGCAGCGAGTGAATGCATGTAAATCGCTGATACTTAGGTTAATTAAATCATGTCAACAACAACAATGCCTCGTAGATAAGGTGAGAGAGCCAGCGAGAGGGAAGCGAAAAAAGCAGCAACAGCAGCAAGTCAACTGACAGCTGAATGGCGTTTGACTAGCAAATTGTTGTTTGTAGGCGCGTCCGCAGTCACCAGGTGGCAACTTGGAAATTGGCAATGGGCAATTGGCAGTTTGCTGTTTACATTGTGTTGCACAATTTTCAAGTTCACACAAATAAAATAATGCTCGAGTTCAGGCCGACCAGTGTGCGAAACGGTCACACAGCTGCTATTGATTTTGCGTCGAAATCGCGTCGCATTTGCCATATTTTGCGCGTGCGAGAACGTCCGTCTGCCGAGCTGCAAGCATTCAGCTACCCACACACATTTGTAGCTATATATGATTTAAGAAATATGCAATCATAATGGCAGGAGTCTTGAGGGAATAAATTCAATTATTCAAGGCGTAATTGTTGCCCCTTGGCTCAGTGTGGAGTACAAATAAAAAGTTGACTGTAGTGGAAAATTTACGTTGCGTCATTTATTCGGCTGTGACATTCAATTAAAATGCGTGTTCTATTGCTGACAAATACTGGCGTTGGCTGAAAAATACTGCCTATTCACATTCACTGCGATCGGTTTGGTTTTATTAGATCGCACATGCTGGGTTTGGCCAACCGAGAGTCGCAATTAGTTTGGGATTTTTTGATTAATATACTAAAAGCAATGATATCCCAGGCTCAACCACAAGTGCAGTCACTCTGTGTAATTAGTGTGGATTTTAATAAGAATTAATGAAAAGTTCTGAGCTTTTTTTAATAAATATTTTTATTACTTGCGTCTATGCATGCATTTAAGCCAACTGTTTTTTGAATGCACCTTCACATGCGTCAATGTAACAGATATAGCCTGCTTTTATAGAGTCTACGAACTGGCAAATTGGAAATTTGTGTGAATAGTCATTAACCGCAAGAACAGTAATTTATTTATTTTTATAAAATTAATTTTCTTTCTATTTTCAATTATTCTTGTTTCCGTTTATCAAGTTATTATTTATAGATGAAAGCTGTCATGAAATATTTAGATAGTAATTAAATGTTGGGTATGGGAATAAGTTTCCGTCTTCGCCGTTTCTTAGCCAAAGTTACGAGTTATTTAAACAATATTTAATTAATATATGAATTTTGTGAAAAATGTGCCATTGGAAGCTACAACTTTACTCCATCTTTCAGTTGGCATAGGGACTCCTCTGATGAAAACTTCGAGTTCTCTTGTCTTGATCCGTTTATTCAGCCCGTTTGCAATGCTCTCGTAAGAAGTGAGCCGGTCTCCAATAAGGACTGACTGCATTGATCGGATCAGATGGTAATCCGAAGGTGCACTGTTTCGGAAATATGGCAGGTGGAGCAAGATTTCCCAATTCAATCCCTCTAATATTTCTGTACCGATTTAGCAACGTGCGGCCTGTTGTTGTCATGCAGCAAAATCAGTTTGCCATATCTACCGTCCCATTCCGGCCGCTTTTCTTTGAGAGCTCGATTCAAACGCATTAGCTGCAGTCAGCAACGATCGGCAGTAATGGTCTCAGAAGGTTTCAGATGGTTTAAATAGTTCATAATAAATGATCCCACCAGATGCAAAACATAACCTTTGAAGCATGAATATTTTTTTTCGCTGTCGATGGACCTGGTTCATTTGGTAGGCTCTAACATTTTCGACGCTTAGAGTTATCATAATAGATCTATTTTCCATCACCAGTTACGATGCAATGCAGAAAACCTTTTCTTTTCTGCTGTTCAAGAAGCATCTCACACGCCACCAAACGTTTCTCGATATTCCTATCCTTCAATTGATGTTGCACCCAGTAGGCACTAACTGCTTTACCGACGGTTGATCTGTCAACATCCAACTCTTTATACATATCATCAAGGGCTCGACATGCGTCTTTATCCAATAATTGTTGTAGTTGAGTATCTTCGAATTTTTTCGGTGCCCCTTCCCCATCTTTATCACTCGAGTCGAAACGACTCTTTAAAAGTTGTATTTGATGGAGCCGGATTACCGTAAATATTAATGAATATATGACACGTTTCAGCTGCACTTCTCCTTAAAAGGTAATACTGAAGCTCGACTTCCCCCAAACGCTGTTTTTTCGAGACGAACGTAGCCATTTTGACGTCAGATAAAAACAGATCTTTACGCTTCAAAGGATTGTCAACTACTGCTATCGAGACCTCACATATACACCTTGAAATTAACAGTATATTACTAGAGCGAACACAAAAATAGTATCAGCAGCGACACTTCTTTTACGAGGGCGATTTATTTTATTTTTTTTTTTAAGTCAACCAAGTCGAAGCACCCGAGTAGAATACTTTTCCTCAAAATATTAGGATTAGAAAGTTCGTACTTCGATTCGATTTTAGCTGATTTCAGTAATTTTGACAGTCCAAGTGGTTTAAACTCTGAGAAAATTTAAATTATTTCACAGAAAGTTGAGAAATGCAGGAAAATGTAGATAAAATCATAAGGGCTTGCCTAATATACATAGCTAGTCAAATGGTAGCAGCGGAAAAAAATTTTGAGGTGGAGCGTCAGTCATAGGCAGAAAAAGCTTTAAGAAGTATTATTTACGAAGAAAAAAATTAATTGTGGACACTTTCTTGTGGTATATCTTATCAACCCTCCGTTGAGCACCGGAGTCTGACCAGATTAGCCTTTTCGACTCTGGACGCGAATTTAACATATTTTTATTATAGCTAACGACTTGAGCTTCCAGATAGCTTCCTAAAATTTAATTTTCTATCGATTTATGGATATAACGTTTTAAAAAAGATCCTCGAATAGGACGCAAAAAAACCAGACGCGGGAGTCCAACCAAAGATTTTAACGGAGGATTAAATCACTCAATTTTCATAATTAAATTTTACGGGTTGAGAAGTACTAATTACTTTTTCTTCTTCTTGATTGGCGCGATAGACGCTTACGCGACTTTGGCCGAGTTTAACAAAACGCGCCAATCATTTCTTTTTCATGCTAACCGGTGCCAGTTGGATACACAAACTGCAGGCAAGTCCTTCTCCACCTGATCTACTACCAGCAGCTGGTACTGCATCGAATACTTTCAGAGCCGGAGCGTTTGTATCCATTCGGACGACATGACCCAGCCAACGTAGCCGCTGGATCTTTATTCGCTGAGCTATGTCCATGTCGTCGTAAGGCTCATACAGCTCATTGTTCCATCGCCTACGATATTTGCTATCACTAAAGTGTAAAGGTATAAAAACCTTCCTCAGAATCTTTCTCTCGAACACTCCAAGTGACGCTTCCTAGGACATTGTCATCGTCCATGCTTCCGCGGCATACATTAGGAGTGCCATGATGAGAGCCTTACAGAGTGTTAGTTTTATTCGTCCAAAGTAGCACTTGTTGGCGAGAGAGATTCTACGTTGGATTTCAAAGCTGGCATTATTATCGGTGTTAATGCTGGCGGCTGCCGTAGCCTAATGGATTGGTGCGTGCCTACCATTCGGAATTCAGAGAGAACGTAAGTTCGAATATCGGTGAAAACCCAGAATTAAGAAAAAGTTGGATTTTTTACTTTTTTTAAATTTGATTCTAACATTTCGCTCTACCCGCAAAACTTTGCGCTCACTCCTAATTTTCGTCAAGTGGCACTTTATTTACCGCAATAAAAATAGACTTACACATACGGAGCCAAATATTTCCCTATCACGTCGTCATCTGAACGCTAACAACTTCCAAAATACTTAATTCACTTTCCATATGGGAGTGCAATAACCCAGTAGGTGAAGCAATAAACCGAAAACTAACCAAAGTTTACAGAAAAGTAATGGCATACCTTACACACACACACACACATGCATACCTATCTGGGGTATGCTGTGTAAATGCGTCCCCAATCAAAATGCCACACAAATTGTTAGCTCAATTCGCATTTACAATAAGTGTTGCCCTGCTTAATTCGTGCAGTGCGGAAAATTGCCCAAAAGGCATAAAAAGCTGCACAATTGCCGAAATTACAGTAGTTGCGATGGTGCGCATGCGCAAATTTTTACGCTATTACACCTAGACTTTTGTAAGCTACGGCTTCGCAAACAAAAAAGCCCCCAAACAAGAAAACGCTTTCGATACACTTTTATTAGCTCACTTTTTCAACGCTTTGTAGTGCGTTTTTAAAGAAAAAATAAAATTTTATTTTGTGGTATTTTCGATTTTCGCATATGTAGTTGTGGGTAGTTAGTACGAGTAGCGCGCTCTCTTATTTGTAAACAGTTTCTTTGCATTTTTCGTTGTTGTTGTAATAGCCGTGATTAGCCAAATTGTCGGCGACGGCGGCGTTAATTAAAATTGGTTGCGTGCAACAAATGAAAATAAACTTTTGCTTAGCGCTGCTGCTTTTCATTATGGAACACAATTAGCAATGCAACAGACATACAACAACAAAAATTCGTATACCATTATTGTACACATCAATGAAATATTATTGAGGTGTTACTTTTGTTGTTGTTATTTATTTGTCTGACTATTGTTCCGCACAATAATACGTTTCCTTCACTTAAAGCGATACAATTTTTATTAGTTTTGATCGACTGGAATTCTTTGCAGCCAAATGAATCGAATGAAATGAAAGCAAAACACACACACATGCGAAATACGCACACACGTACACAAACAACATAGGAGTATGCAATAAAATTATAGAAGACATTGAACTAACAAAGCAAAAATTGGCGTGGCCTATTGAAGGTGCAGAAGGTGCGGAAGGTGAGCAAATTGTAATATTTGAATGTGCGCTTGATTTACAAAAATGAAATCTGTTGGAAATAATCATGAAATCGTGAAACACTAAGTAAATGGCAGGTTGATGGCGATGATGGTGGTGATGGTGGCGGTGAGCCAACTGCACTGACAGACTATAATGATGAATGAATTGCTGTTGCTGCTGCTGCTGCTGCCACAGCGCTGCTTCTAGGGGATTGGATCGGCAACAAGTGTATTGAAAGTATTTATTTATTTATTGTTGTTGAGCTCTTGCGGCGCAGGCAGGCGGTATGTGGCGCGCCCTATCATCAAATAGCCGCAGTGAATTGCAATTATTGCAAGTTGAATTACATTTTTCATTGCATAGTTAATTTTTTAATTTCATATCATTCGCTCGGTACTTGGCACCCGATGGATGGATGGTTTGGTGTTGGTTCATGCCACAATTTGGCAGCAAGTAGGCAGAGTAGGCAAGTAGGCAAGTAGGCAGGCAGGCGTTGAGCGACAGACGCTTAGGCAGTGTCAAATAGCCAGTTAACTTGGTGAATGAAAGGCCAAGTTCAACTTGTGTGGTGTCATTGCTGACAACTGGCAACTGATTGGGTAATAGAAATGCCATTAGCAGCTGCTAAGGTTTGGGTGGGAGCATTGAGCAGCTGCAAAGTATTGGTGAGGTGGAGTGTTAGTGTCATACAAACAAAGGTAGGATTGTAAGAAATCGCGTAAATTAGTGCAATCGGTGAGCTAAAGAGAAAAAATTAAATAATAGTAGCAATAAAAATAAAAAGAAGAAGTAGTTCTCGGCCAGTGTCAGTGCTTTATCTATTGTTTTGGGTTGAGGAAAAGTTCATAGCGAAAATATATTCTTTTATTTTACAACGATTTTCTTGCTTTGGCAAAGGGCAAGTATTCATTCAATAAAACTCTTTCTGCTCTAAAAAACTATTTTCATTGCATTTTTGACCTTTTTATCTTTTTATTACTTTTGAGGCTTAGAGATGGAATACCCAGGAAGCAAAAATCAACATTTTCGACACCTGCTCTTCTTTGCTTTTCATCGAGGCCAAGAAGAAGGTGTATGAAAAAGGTGTCATAGGTGAGTCCACAGCACGGAAATAGTTTGACAGTTCAAAAATGGCGACTTTGACGTCGATGACACGTACCGCAGCGGAAGGCCCTCTGAATTCGATGAAGAAAGTCTCAAATCACTTAAGAGGTTACATGGGTTTCGCGGGTTAAAAAAATCGATTTTTTTGTGGCTTTTAACTTCTACAACATCTCAAAAATATTATCCTAAATTTTCAAGTCGATCCGACTAATAGTTTCGGAGATACAGCCTCTGAAAGGTGTGCGCTCCAAGCCACTTTTATTGTTACTCAAAACTTTAAACGCGTTTTCCTCGGAACCGTGTTTTCAAAGTCGGTGGTCAAATGTTCTCGAAAACTACTCAACCGATCTTGATGAAATTTTACACAGGGGTTCGAGATACAATTTACTCGAGCTTAGACGAAGGATTTTGTTTTTTTTTTCAATTACAACTATTTTAAAAAAACAAAATGTCAAGCAAATTTGACCGAAATTTTCAGTTTTTTGGAGAAATGTCTGCCCAAATTCCTATTTTTACTTCTTTTCTTTTCTTCGTTCAAGCACGAGTTTATGGTCATAACTAAAACATTTATTTTTGTTTTTTTTTTTCATTTTTGATGATGCTGTCAGGAGTTATGCTGACAACATGGACGCACCTTTTTTTTTTGAGGGGTCACCGGAAATGACGTCACAATGGAGGAGTTTTAATTTCGTTTTGGTTGAAAATTTCAGAAACTATTTCTTAAATAAGTATCTATAAGACAGAAAAAAGTTTGAATTAAATAAATAATTTTTTACATAGAAAAAAATATTGAAAATAGGACTTTTTTACCCGACGAAACCCATGTAACCCCTTAATAAGGGGAAGGGTCACCAAACCCGTCGTGAATTGGCGGAAATGAATGCGGAATGAACTGCGATCAATAAACGATTCTCATTAACCTTCATTCAATGGGATTTACCGCAAAATTGGGATCCTGAATGCCTCTCGAGCTCAACAAAAAAAAAAAAAAAACAAAGAAAGTCGCCTTCAAATTGTTTCTCAGCATCTCGCCCGCCATCGAGCAACTCGCAGTCATAAACAGCGGTTTTTGCACCGGGAGATAAGAAATGGTGTCTCTCCGAGATCAATATGAGGCAAAGAAAGGAGCGGGTGGCTCCAGGAGATACGCCAAAACCGAGAGTCAAGCCGGATCTTCATCCAAAGAAGATCATGATATGTGTTTGGTGGGACTGGGATGGCATGGTGCACTGGGAAATGCTCAAAAAGCATGCCTTGGTCAACAAGGAGCTCTACATTGCCCACCTACAGGGTTTGATTGAAAAGTAATGAGCCTTATTTTTTTTAAGCAGTTTTATTAAACCTTTTGGCTTATACAACTAATATTCTTCAAAATAGGGACCTTGAGCGTCAATACACCGCTGGTAGCGGTTCTTCCACTGCAGGAAACATTTTTTAAACTCATCCGCCGGAATCGCGGTCAATTCGGCTGTCACAGTTTTTTGGATCGCCTCGATGGAGTTGAAACGTCTCCCCTTCAGCTTTCTTTTCAGGCGCGGGAACAAGAAGAAATCCGGACGGGACAGGTCTGGGCTGTAGGGAGGGTGAGGAAGCACCGGAACCCCCATCTTGGCCAATGCAGAGGTGCAGAGGAAGGCGGAGTGGAACCAATTTGGCACACACTTTGCGTATTTCAAGTTTTCCGGTCACGATTTCGCGCACTTTGTAATAAGTTAAATTTAACTCTTCACTGATCTCACGTAGACTAGCACGACGGTCAATATTCAAAAATTCACGAACCCGGTTCACTTTTTTGTCTGCTTGCGTCGTCGAAGGCCTTCCAGATCGCTGTTTGTCCTCGACGTCCTCCCGGCCTTCCTTGAACGACTTGTGCCACCGTTTTACCTGGACACTGGTCCCCGTAAGCCTCCTTGAGTAGCCCAATGGTTTCGGTACTCGTTTTGTTTAACTTTACGCAAAACTTGATCGAGTAACGTTGCTCCAACGATCGCTGCATTTTCGCCACTGCAAAATCCTAACACACTTTTAAAACAGCTTTCACGCGCGGAACGTTGTTGACTGCACCGCTGTTGCCAACGAACTGGGGCCGGTTTCTAGTGGATGGGGAAGGTCCAACGATAATTTTCTTCCACCAGCCGATTCGGTTGATCTCTGGGCAGAAGCTCCGCGCGGGAAGGCTCATTACTTTTCAATCAAACCCTGTACACCGGGTGAATGAGGCTATTCGATTGAAAAGACGTGATCGACATGGTCGATCCATACTCCATCACGACAATGCCAGGCCTCATGTTGCACAAATCGTCAAAGTGGCACTCCAAGAGCTCGAATGGGAGATCCTTCAGCATCCCCTGTATTCTCGAGACCTTGCACCGACCGATTATCATCTTTTCCGCTCCCTGTCATACCGTATGAATGGCGTTACCTTCGATAACAAAGAGGCCCTTAAAAACTGGCTCAACAACTTCTTTGACACAAGACCAGGCGATTTTTAGCGGAACGGTATCAACAAGTTGGTCGAAAGGTGGGAAGTAGTTGTAAACAGTAAGCATCGAAAGATGATTAACAATTTTTTATGACTGAAATTGGATGGTATTGATCTGGACAACGTTTATTTTCAACAATACCGCGCTACGTGCCACTCAAGCAACGAAACCATTGATCTTTTACGGGAAAAGTTTCCAGGCTGTATTGTCTCTCGAAGAGGTGATCACAATTGGCCACCAAGATCTTGTGATATAACACCTTGTGACTTTTTTGCTTGGGGCCACGTGAAGGGTCGGTTCAAGACTTTAAAGATGGAATTCGTGAGGCTATCGAGGGCATAGGGCAGCCACTTTGCAATTCGGTTATGGAAAATTTCATGAAAAGGATATAGTGCCGTAAGCGTGGTCGTGGTGGTCATTTGCCTGATGTTCATTTACACTACATATTAAGGGCATACCTTCCTCTTTATAATGAAAGAAACATCTGATCATTTATATTAAAAAATAGCATTTTTCTTTGAATATCAAAATGGCACCTCTTATTGGAAAACCATTTATAATTGACTTATAACTTATAGATGTCATCATTGTTTTTCGTTTAATTGAAAGTCTTCGATAAAAACGCTACGAACTCTATCCCCAACCCAATATGTTAGGAGTGGCTACGGTAGTATTCTCCTTAAGACTCTTGATCAATGCAAGATAATCCGCACACCAGTCTCTTAGTTGAAAAAAGATGAAAATTCACTTAGCTCCAAGGTGACAAATATACATCGTTGAGGCTGCTGATAATAAGACTGATGTGCTATCTGAAATAATGCGCAATCCCACTGGAACCAAAAATAGTCAAGCGTTTCCATCGTCAAATGCAGCTAAAGATCGGTGAGGTTAATTTAACCAAAATGGCGTATCAGCTTGTGTGCCAAGATTGCCACCATTACCAAATGCAGCCCATTTTTTCACTTCATGCAGATGGATTGACTGCTCGATAATAACGGGGAAACTATCCGGTTATGAGTTTTAGACTGAGTTGTAGTTGTTTACTAACAAAGCCGCCGAAATGTGGAAAGGGGGATATGTTTGCTTTGCTTGCCATTTTTTCACGACTTGTGTACACCTAGCACAGCGATGGTGATGTGAATAAGCCAAATGTTGATACACTGGGACAGCAGGAGTTCACAACTCAGCTTGGAAACTATAAATCTTGCATTCATAGTTTCAATGCTGGAAGGGCCCAAATTGATGGGCAATAGCTTTAGGTTCTAATTTATTTCTGCTTGAATATTAAGACGCTAGAATGATGCATTGGAGATGAAAACTTGTAGATATATCGTAGGGAGGATAATAATTCGGCAATGTGCATTAAAAGCAATCAAAAGATTACCTCAGTGTGGAAATCCATGGAGATATATAGAGTGTCAGATTCAAAACCGCGCCATTTTGTAAATTCTTTTTTAATCTAGTAATTGTAAATATCAAAATACCCTAAATTTTCGAGCTCTAGACCCCCATGACCCTTTAACTTATTGCTCTTAATTAATTCTAATTAATTACTGCTAAAGTCGATTTCGAAAATTTTTCGTTTTCAAGCTGATAAGAAAAAACCAAGCTATTCGCACGGGACAAAAACAGAAGTGGCTTTCACGGTCAATAATTCTAACGCCGATATCAGCAAACTTGAGGGAATAGAATGTTGTGCATTGATGTTTCTTAGAAATGGTTTCGCTTTTGCACACAAATTGTTAATACCTTTTTGAAATTAAATTTTAGTCACTCTCGCACGGGACATGTGTTTGGTGACATTTTCCATCATGAACTTTATATTATTTGCTATTTGGCTCTTTTTACGAAATTATATACATGGTGCTAGTTATCCTATCGGAAGATATTATGTTATAAGCGTTTTCTGGTTAAGTAATCTCCCGACGATTTAGCATGGCCAGCAAGATCTCCTGATTTAAACATCCCAGATTTCTTTCTAGAAGGCTACTTCACTTCGTTGTTTTAAACCAACAAGGTTCAGACAATCCCAGCGCTAAAGGGGAATTATGAACGGGAATGCCAACAATTGTAATGAAAATTTTGCAAAAAGTCATGGAAAGTGTGATAAAATTTACACAAATGTATACCAACACTGGCGGAAATCACTCCATTAAATAGAAAAAATTGTAAAGATGTATAAAAATTTGCATAATTTAAAATCATTTTTTTTTTTTTTTGTATTTACTAAAAAAGCAATTCGAAAACAAAATTGAATAGTTCATTTTACCCTACCTTGTATGAATAAAGTATCTTGTAGTATTCAATACATAAAAATTTTGTATATTAATTTTGATTGTTTCACCATGAAAATATGCTAAAAACAATGTAATTTTATGAACTTCTAATATTTTCTCTGCGATGGACCTTCTAGTGGAAATACCCACATCCGACTCTTATGGTATTATACCTGTAGAAAATTAAGTAGGCCACAAAAGACTATGAGGTTGAAGTGCAAACCTCATTAAGAATCTCATCTAAGTGTGTTAAGCTGCTGTAGGTACTACAAAGTATGCAGCTAATGGCTTCCGAGTTGCACAAGTTAAAGCATTACGAGGTGCTTTTCTCACATTGCTTTTTTTATTGAAACGCAGCTATTTCATATGCAAATTGATATAAATTTTTATGAAAATGGAAATAGCACCTTTTCTAATGATTTTTATCTGCTACAAGAAAACTAAAAGCATTATTTTAAATCAATCAACTATAGACCAGTTAAGTTGAAAATGCATTAAATTTCAATTTGCTTTAAAATGCTCCAAAATACGTAAGGCGTAAATAAGTCTTTAGCGTGGTGAAATCATAATGGAAATATCTACAGCTTAAACGGTAACATTGAGCGCAATTCCCACAGTCGCTCTTAAAACAACTCTATTGTCAAGTTCGTGTCTTAAGTCTTTTGTTAATTATATACTTGAAGTTGCATGAACGATTTGAAGTACAAAGTTAATTATCCAAATTGAAATTAAAATATTAGTAAATGGAACAAACTGTAAGCTCGCATTTACTGCTTTTCATTTTAGGTTTTAATTGTTCGAAAAGGTCGAGGACACGAACTTGCATTTGACGCGCTAATTGAGTGCGTAGGGAAGATCAAAAACTTCATTTCTATGCTGCATGCAGCTGAATAATGCCTGGGGTTGTCAAACACTTGAGGTGATATACGTCCTAGTATGCAGCAAAAATATTAAAATTATACTTGAAAAAAAAAAGAAAATATTTTCACATTTGGTAAGCTGATTGATTGACTTCCTCTTTTACAAAGTAAAATTATTCAGCATAAAAAACTGAGATTTGAACAATTCTTTATTTATTTAATTTTTTTCTTTACTATCTGTATTACTCGCATTTTATAAGAATCAAATTTGTGTGTGGTTTAAATGAAAATGAGCTATAGAAATACCTAAAATTCAAACAAATTGAAACTAAGCAGCATTAAAAAAGAACCTAATCTAAAATCTTAATCCGTTGTTTATCAGTTGGCCAATTAATAATGGCTTAAGACCTTTGAAACATTAATTTCAGTTATTTGTTTTATTCTCGTTTCGCTTTGATTAATACATTTTACTGTTATACTGGCATAAACAAGCATTTTTCAGCATTGCCGTTATTTCTTAATTGCACATTAATTATCTAAAAATAATATGAATTAGTAATGGTAGGTATTTTGCTATGAATTTTTTGCCATTAGTGGAATTCAAAAGCACAAACCATTCGTATTTAGCAAATGCGGCACAAATGCACGAAGGGGATTATATATACATACATACATACCTACACAATATATCCTCTTAACTATGTTAAAAGAATTAAAAGAAAATAGAATTGAAAATTAAATTGTAAAGTAGAAGTACTTAGAAGTAACTTATATTCGTTTTACTATAATATTTTGCCTTTGGATATAGTGTTTTTTTTTTCCATTGTATATAAGTATATTAATTTCTGCCAAAGTATATCACAACTAATTTCCGCTCGAAAAATATAAAATTAACAATGTTGTGTGAATAAAACGGAAATTCAGAACAACTTTGAACAATAATTCGGGATGTATTGAGTTCCCTACGGTGATTTTCAAAGAAAGGTGGGAAGTTATCAGTTTCTCAAACTCTTCAAAAAGTTCACATATTAACAAAGAAGATTTTATATATGGAATACGAAGAAGGCCTTAAACAAATGTTCCCCATCTCATCCCACGGAGCAGTCCACCTCATAGAAGAGCTCTCCTACGGCGTGAGTGGTTGTAAATTAGTTTGAATTTAAATTACATAACACATTCGAACATTTATGTAGTTATATGTAGGTTATAAAATTTATAGATATCCCAACTAGTGGTCACCCCTCCTCATAAAAACCATTTGCCGTTCGGCGTATATTTAAAATTGCAGGTCCCTCTATTTGTGGAACAGCATCAAGACGCACGCCACAAATAGGAAGAGGAACAAAAGTCTACGCGCCAATCTTTTTTTTTTTAATGCATGCAACGGAGTTGCCGTAGGTCAACACCAAAAGAGTATTCCAAAAACAAATGTAGGTAACTAAAGTCTGCCTGTATAAACGCAGTCTAATGAAACTCTAGTGAATGTAAGTTAGAAGCATTGAAAATAATGAAAAGTTCTCAGAGCATGTCTTATATAATATACTGATATTAGAAGCAAATTTAAAATAGTTTTTTGCTGTCAAAGCTATTCTGTTCGTCTCCGTAGAAAAGGTCGATTGTTGACTGAATTCAATTCATCAGCGATTTGAATGCATTGACTGAAATTATTTTATACCTTTTAATCGATTACTTTTTAAATTACTTTGAAACCCCGTAAATGGAATAAGAAGCAAAAAAAAATATTTTTAAATTGCATTCAACGGAGTTGAAAAAATTTTTGTATTGATTAATAGATTAAAAATTGATTCAAAGTACTTAAAAAAAGGAATTACTTTAATAGCACGTAATTAATTCCAATTACGAAATACAATCCCTCGATATGGAATTAAAAAAAAGAATTACTTTTGAAATTATTTCTAAAGAGTTGAAAAATCGCGGACTGAAATAATCGATTACTAAATACAATTGGTTCCCAAAGGAATCATTATGACCCAGATGGTCCGTTTACAAAAAATCTTCCAAATTTAAGTGAAGCCAAAATTTATCTTTAATGAAGCAAATTAAAAAAAAAATCATTTTCGGAATAAATTGTTTAATAGGAAACTTGAGTCTCAGCAGATATGTATGTACATAAAAACCTATAACTAAATAAAAAAATGAAAAACTTGACTTAAAAGCTGATGTCGACTTTTATTAGGACTCATTGTTATAATGATCATTTATGGGTTAAGGTAATGTAGGTATACAAAGCTTTTGACAAATTTGTAGCCTTCGCCAGTACATAAGGTAGTAGTAGTGTAGTCAAATACTCATTTTTATTTTTTTAAGATTTTTTTTTGAAAGAAAATAAAATGCGATCGTTTTGGTTGTATAGTATAAAATAGAAAATATCTTTTTTCACAAGTCCGTCATTTTGTTATTTTTCAAAAACAAAATTCCCATTGAAGCACCTGCCAGAATTACAAGCCTACGGAATAATAATCAGTTTAACTTTTTCATTTCAGATGTCCAGAAGAGCCAAAATCTCGGTGACAAGCCACCTATATTAAGCCACCTATTTTGAGACGCTTACTTTGGTGCCACACTACTATCAAAAAAATATGTAAAAAAAACAAAAAAGTTGTTTTTGTATACTATTTGATGTCAATAATAAGATACCATAAATCAAAACGATCGCATTTTATTTATATTGTTTTATTTATACATATTGATTTATTTATATTTATATTATACATATTGATTTATCCACATTGCCCTTAAATAACCTTATTTTCATAAATAAAAATAAAAATTTGTTTTCAAAAAGTTCGTTTTTGTTCCTCTTCCAAATGAACCAAATAAACATATAATTGAATTAATCCAATAAAAACCACAGCAATACATTTTTATCTTGAAAAAATTGGATATACAAGGTGGTGCAAAATTAATCACCCTATCGGAAGGTTTATAACTTTTGCAAATGGCGTCGTATCTCATCATATTTAACACTTGTAAACTCGACAGCTGCAGCATACAAGCAGACAAGCAATGGAGAGCGTAAAAGTCAAAATACAGATTTCCATTACGCAAAATCATTTTTTTTATTTATTTAGTGAAAGCAAAATTAATGATTAATTTTGCGTCACCCTGTATTTTATGAGGTCCGGAATCACTTTTTATTTAACAAAAATCAATTATTCAAAAACAAAATTGGATGACTAATTTTGCGCCACCCTGTATTTTATTAGATTCGCAATCACTTTTTTTAATTAATATAATAAAAAAATTATTCAAAAACAAAATTGGATGACTAATTCTGTGCCACCCTGTATTTTATTATATTCGCACTCACTTTTTTTAATTAATAAAAAATTTATTCAAAAACTAAATTGGATTACAAATCTTGCGCCACCCTGTATTTTATTAGATTCGAATCACTTTTTTTAATAAGTAAAAAAACAAAATTGGATGACTAATTTTGCGCCAACTTGCATTCCACTTCTTTTCATTATAAAAGTCCAAATAATGATTTCAGTCACTCAAAATAATTCTTTGAATGTAGCAAAACCAAAATTGAGGATTAATTTTGCGCCAACTTGTATTTCATTAGATTCGCAATCAGTTTTTTTATTTAGCAAAAACTTTATTCAAAAAGAATGACTATGGATGACTAATTTTGTGCCACCTTGTATTTTATTAGATTCACAATCACTTTTTTTAATTAGTAAAAAATTAATTCAAAAACAAAATTGGATGACTAATTTTGCGCCAACTTTCATTCCACTTTTTTTCATTGCAAAGGTCCAAATAATGATTTCTCTCACTCAAAATAATTTTGTTTATGTAGTAAAAAGTAAATTGGATGATTAATTTTGCGCCTCCCTGTATTTTATTAGATTCCCAATAATTTTTTATATTTAGTAAAAAATTTATTCAAAAAACAAATTGAATGATTTATTTTGCGCCACTTTGTATATATATGTATGTATACATATTTTTGTTTATTTTGTAAATGCTATGGAATTTATTTTTAAAAAAATTTGTTTCTTGATTTTTTTAAATTATTTTTGAGTGAGTTCATTTTCAGCGTGCGTTGAAAGAAAACCAATTTTTTTTAATCTTTTTTGTCAGAAGCAATAGAAGGCCGCATACGAGTCTGGCACACATTTTATTAATACGCTTTGCCTTATTCTCATTCAACCTGTGTCTCAGAACATGCGTGGGCTCTCATTGTTATCTAGTTTTTTTTATATAATTCTTAGTGAATATTTTAAGTTCACAAACTCATGTTTATAAGTCGTATTAGTTGGCTAAGGGCCCTAAAAGTAATGCGACCTTTACCTTCACAACAAGGACGTGAGCGCGTAGAGCGCAACTAATGGCAGAGTGTAAATATTGACGTTAACTGATTGATATTTTGAATTTTGAAACATTTAATGCCTATTACGTAGATTATTTGTTCAACACAGAAAGTACAATAATTATTTAAAAGCATCCAAATGGCGATTGCTCAGCTCAAGCATTCGGGTCCGCTGCTCAGCAATAGCAACGAGAACAACAGAGATGTTTGGCAACTTACATAGGCTGACAATAAAAACGCGGCTATTGCGATTCAAATCTGAGCTGCTCAATGTATAAGTAATTTGTGCCGGTTACTTAGAAGTACGGCCATCTACTCGAAAGCTTATCGCTCGACATCTACTACAAAGCAGTTATATGACAGATGTAGTTTGGCTCGTTAAAGTGATATGAAATCGCCACAAAGACAATGGGACAATTGACATGTTGTTGCAAGTGATCGAGTG
The DNA here is from genome assembly GCF_028408465.1 of Anastrepha ludens. Taxonomy (NCBI): domain Eukaryota; kingdom Metazoa; phylum Arthropoda; class Insecta; order Diptera; family Tephritidae; genus Anastrepha; species Anastrepha ludens. The sequence continues at coordinate 13,586,644 of NC_071499.1, forward strand.
GCCAATAGATTATAATGCAGCTGGTAGCGCTTATTAACGTTTATACTATTTTAACAGTTGTGTATTGGTGTTTTTGTGCTTGTTTCACTGTAGCATTTTTTCTTTGATTTCTTTGGCGCATTGCGAACGAATTTCTTGCATTGACACCCGAACAAGCGTATCGGAAATCACATAATTTATCAGCAATCCAAAATCGGTGAATGGCTGACGAATTGACAATAACATCTGAACATTAATAAGCAATTATATGGCTGCTAAAGAAGTGTCCTTGTGCATGTAGTTGTGCATGCAGTTTGAGAGATTGTCGATGGTGGTAAAATATGACTATTTTGGCTAATTATATATCGACAAAGAGTGCAAAACCAAGTGGAGCGTTATTTTATCAATAAGTTGTCAAAATCAATAAGTTATCAAAAAGCCAGCCTTAAAAGGTATTTCTACTTTCGTGTGGAGGTGATGAAGGTTTTTATACAAAAGTGAGGGTGCAGCCACAGTTAATGTTTCTTACTGGTTTGATTGTTAAACTGCAATAGAGAAAGTAAGATATGACGTCAGCTGAAGCAAGGGAAGGAAAATAATTGTATTGAAAAGCAGGCACTGTAAATTTCGTATCTTAAATATCTCTTAAAATTGTTAGTTGGTTGGTTCGTTGAGCTGCTATCTGAGTGACACGCCCCAGACTCAATTATCACAATAGAAGCCATCTTTATTTGACAATAAATCTGCCATCTATTATCTTTCCTGCAATTTCTACCAAGTTGTTCATTGAGAATCTCCCAGCATTCTATGCCGTAGAACTCCCAAACTTGGGCACTCACACAGATAGTAGAAGACTGTCACCCTAGAATCCTCTTGATTACACCTTCTACATCTATCGTTATATGGCCAGCTTCCTAGCATAGTCTCCGATAGATGGCCGATTATTGTTAACGTAATTGTAAGCCAAGTCCTCCTCCACCTGTTCTTTCCAATACAAGGGAGGCCTTACTCTACCACCACATCGGCACCGCATCGAATACTTTTAGAGCCGGAGCGTTTTTATCCATTTCCACACCCCCATCCATTCGTAAGACATGACCCAGCCAACTGGGATTTTTCCAAATTTATAGTTTTCTAGAGATTCTATTATAGTTTTTTTTAACTTCATTTACTATTCTACGAGGCTAGCATTTTCTATTTTGCGCCTTTGGGCTGCGTGTCTGCTTTGTTGCCAATTCTTTCTCGTCTGGCGTTTTTCTATCAGCTTTTCTTCAACTATGCGAGATATCTATAAGCCTTGTCGTTTGGTTACAGAAAGTGTCGATTTCCAAGCTGCTTGCTAGGCGCAGTTATTAAAATAATCTACAGCATTAGTTATATTTTCATTGGTCTTGAGAGGGCGTTTCAGATCAAGATCAAGAGGGTGCATTAGAGAATACAAGCGTCCGAAAGTAATTCCAATCAGTTTTACTGGGGCTAGTGAGTCAGCTAAGTGTATATGCAACGTGATTTTTACGGGAGAGTGGTCGGACGAAAGTTCATCCTACTAGCCGGGATACCTTTCGCTACATAAAAGTCGTTTAAATCGGGTATTTATTTGGGTCAGTCAGCCAATATGTTGAGGAACCTGTGGAGGCTGTGATGAGATTCTATTTTTGGTCGCTGCTAAAAGGTTAGGTTAGGTTATACTGTTAGGCTGCCCGAAGCCACTCAGAGACAATTTTGATCCACAGCGATACCAAATCAGAGTCCTATTTAGCGAAAATATGCATCACTCAAGATGCGCGTACTGTTCGCGAATTTTAGGAGTCGCTCGATCTCCAGTTCAGGGATAGATTCTAGCCTTTCGAAGCTGTAAGCATCCAGATAGCATAGTCTAGATTTCGAGAGAGCCGAACAGTAGCATAGAAGATGATCCAAGGTGCTAAAAGCTGCCGACCTTTTGGGATAGAGAGTCGAGATCCCCACTGCGTGTGCTTTACGGGTTCTTCACAACTATGTTCGTGGCTTGAATAGCTTCTGTGCAGTAACAGTTAATGTTGTAGTGTTTGTTGAGTGTTTTTTTATGAGAATAGCAGAGCCTGCATGCCATTTTTTATCGGGGATAGGCGGCCGCCGTAGCCAAAAGGGTTGGTGCGTGACTACCATTCGGAATTCACAGAAAGAACGTAGATTCGAATCTCGGTGAAACATAAAAAATTAAGAAAAACATTTTTCTAATAACGTTCGCCCCTCGGCAGGCACTGGTAAACCTCCGAGTGTATTTCTGCAATGAAAAAGCTCCTCATAAAAATATCTGCCGTTCGGAGTCGGCTTGAAACTGTAGGTCCCTCCATTTGTGGAACAAAATCAAGACGCACACCACAAATAGAAGGAGGAGCTCGGCCAAAACACTTAACAGAAGAGTACGCGCTAATTATTTATTTATTTAAGTTTTGAATTTATTTATGTAAAGGGTAGTTAAATTTCAAGGGCCGATGTTGAATGTGAACCACACCTATACGTCAACGACACCGTTGGACTTCTTTCTTTGCGGTTATTTGAAAAGGTGTACGTCGTTAAGCCAGCAACAATTCAAGAGCTAAAGGGTGATACAATTCGGCACATTAACGGCATAGGACCTCAATTATGCCTCAGCGCCATCGAAAATTTGGACCATCGGATGGAAGTGTGCCGCCGAAAACTGTTCTTGTGAATTTTTGAAAAAAAATAAAATTCATTTAAGACGCAAGAAAGAGAATATCATTAAAAAATGCTAAAAAATAATAATGTTTCTAATTAGAATTTGTTATTTACTTAACGCAAAAAAAATGTTCGAGTTAAAATTTTAAAATTTCGTATTTTTCCATTATGAAAAGATTTGTAGAGGTGTACTACCTAGCAGACCGTTATTCGAGTCTGAGCGAATTTGACAGATATACCTACGTCATTCGTTTTGTGTTTCACAAAATTTAGCTTTAGCTTAGTGAAACACAAAACGAATGAACCAAAAGTTCCCCTCAACATTTTTTTTTTCACCATACCTAACGAGCAAACCTGGTATCTATCATCCTTGATATTTTTCGATATGAAATTCCATTGTAAATAAATCGTGTTTCACGTGAAATGTGGCAATGAAATGTCGCTGTATAATCGATTCAAGTTTTGTAGTGCAGGGTACATTTGATACTTGGCTGACAACACCCGCACCTATGGACATCTCATTTTAAATGCTGACAGGCTTTCACAAGAAATGGGTGTTGACCAGAAAAACGAACAAGCAACAATACAACGTGCAACATAAATCAAACCACTTTTCAGATTACGAAACGCAATTAGTTTCAAATAAAACTAAAAACCAAAGTTAGTTAAGTACCATTTAAGGTATGCGCTGGTATGTGAGTGGTATGTATGTATATAATATATGTAGGTATGGAGCATATGCATTTAGGTATGTATGTATGTGTGTAGGTATGGGGCATATGTCATGCTAGTAGGTATGTGCGAGTATCGTTGACCAACACGAAACAGACATCAATTCCATTTGACAAGTATTTTCAATTTCAAGGTACAATGTCATGTCCGAGACCTCATTCTAAGCAGATTCGTAACATTGCCATGACCAGTACACAACTACGGGTACAACTGCCAGCGCTACTAAATAACGAAATTAAAGTAAAAAGAAAATTACTAAATAACTATATAGAACATGTGTAGATATGTATGTGCACTTGTATACTTGTATAGTAGAACAAATACATACACATGCATATACGTACATACACAGTGACAATGCGAGTTCACTAGAAGTCGAAGCACGTCAATGTTAAGTTCAATGTAAGTCCAATGCGCGCCACAGGCACTGGAGTCACTGGACCAAATAGTCGTGGCTTTGGTATTGGCTGTAATTATTTTTTAACTTTTTCTTGTTTTTTTTTTTTTGTTTTCTTGTCATTTTCCGAACTTATATATTTATTTATTTGCGCTTTAACAAGTTGGCAAAAGAACGCGCGATATTCTAAATGTCTTGCGCATGAAAGCATTCATCAGTGAACCAGGCAAATACGCTGTGACGTTTATATTTATTGGTCATAAGGTGATAAAGCGTTAAAGCCATCCGCCAAATACTGTAACTTGCATGAATATATACACACACACACATGCACACAAATATACATACACACAAGCAGTAAACTTACATTCTAAAGCAGTGTAGCCAAGTGTGATTGTACTATAGATCCATCTGGTTCTGATAATTGCGCGATATACGAGTATATTTAACTTTTTTCTGCCTTTCTGGACCAAGCCAGCGCAGCGGAGCACAACAAAGCATGCCAAGATCACCACACGGGCATTTGCCATAATAAGACCACAAACAACTACTGTAGCCACTGCAAGCGTGTGCTGCGAAGGACGGCACTTGCCACTGGCCGACAACCGACAACCACCAACTACCAACCACAACGCCAGCTGATGATCGCATTCAGCAGCAGCCAGTACCCAATTTCATTTGCTTTACTCGTCCATTGAGTGGTAATGTGGTGATGTGTGGGGCTGCTTGGCATTGAAATTATCGACTTGCGGTCGCATGTGGCAGGCTTTGCTTATGTAAGTTGAGGTCTGTATGTACAGTGGGTGTTGTGGGTGATCATACTATTTGTTTTTTTTTTTTGCAATGTTTGCTTTTTTGTGTTAATTTTTAGAAAACTTTTGTTTACATTTAAAACAAAACCAGTGTAACGAAGAGCCACGGGTTTTTTACTGCTTTTTTTGTGGTGTAAATGTCAGAGAGATTCGGCCTAAAATTTCATAACGTCTTAAAAGTAGTTATTTTGCACTTGCACAATATTGGTGGAATAGAATTGTCTACAAAATTGCATAACCAAATAAATTTAAAAATTTTTTAAAATGTGCGAATTTTTTTTTTTTGCTATAATTGAATTATTTACAAAATTGAATAACCAAATAAATTTAAAAATTTTATAAAATGTTTGATTGTTTTTTTTTTGCTAGAATTGAGTTGTTTACAAAATTGTATAAGCAAACAAATTTTATAAAATGTTTGAAATTTGGTCGAATTTTTTTCCTAGAGTTGAATTTTCTACAAAATCGCATAACCAAGTAAATTTAAAATTTTTGAAGTTTTTTTTTGCTAGAGTTAAATTATTTACAAAATTGCATAACCAAATAAATTTAAAAATTTTATAAAATGTTCGAAGTTTTTTTTTTTGCTAGAGTTGAATTATCTAATCTAAATTGCGTAACCAAATATTTTTAAAAATTTTATAAAATGTTAGAATTTTTTTTTGCTATTGTAGAATTTAATTATCGACAAAATAGAATAGAATTTTCGGAAATTTGGCACTTTAATTTATAGTGAAAAATTTAATAAAATATTTTAAGTTTCGGGGATTTTTTGCGCGTTTTTCAGAACATTTTTTACTTTGATTTATACCAAGAATTTTTTTAATATAATTTAAATGTTGACGATTTTTGTAAGTTAAAAAGTTTGGCACTTTGATTTATACTAAGAAGTCTGATTAAATATTTTAGACTTTGAGGACTTTTCGCAAGTTTTTGAGGCTGTTGTAAAATATTTTAAGTTTTGGCGATGTTTGGTAAGTTTTTCAAAAAATGTTTAAAAGGTTTGAACTTAACTTTGGAAATGTTGAAATAATAATATGGGTTAAATAACTCAATTTTGATGATTTTTGAAAGTTTTTGAAGAAATTTGGGACTATGATTTATCTAAGAATTCTCGTTTTATTATGTATTTAAGCTTTTTTTACTAAACAATTAAAAAAAAATTTATGTTTTCGCGGGTTTTGAGAGTTTTGGAAAAAGTTTGCCACTTTAATTTATACTTTAAAAATTTGGTTAGATAATTGAATTTTGACGATTTTTTTCAATTTTGACAATATTTTCAAGAAATTTCGGACTTTGATTTGTTCTAAAAAATCTAGTAAAAAATTTTCAGTTTTGGCAATTTGTCAGAGTTTTTCAAAATGTTGCTATTTTAGACAAATGTTTGAGTTAAGAATTTTTAAAGTTGGGAATTTTGGTTTAATATTTGAATTTTGGCGATTTTTGAGAGTTTTTCAAAAAGTTCGCCATTCTGATATTATTTGACTTTAGACAATTTTTCGCAAGTTTTTGAAGAAATTTAGAACCTTAATTTATACTTAAAAATTTAATGAAATATTTTCAATTTTCGAGTTTTTTTCAAAAAGTTTGGCAATTTGATTAGTACAAAGAATTTTGGTTGAATATTCAAATTTGACGATTTTTCGCAAGTTTAACAAAATATTTTCGACTTTAATTTATACTAAAAAATCTTCAAATTTTGAGAGCTTTTCAAAAAACTGTCGGCTTCAATTTAAATTAAAAAATCTGATGAAATATTAAAATTTTGACGATTTTGTCAAAGTTTTTCAAAAAGTTTTCTACTTTGATTTATACTCAGAAATTTGGTTAAATAATTGAATTTAGACGATTTTTAGCAAGTTTTCCGAGAATTTTTGGTTTTCGTTGATTTTTGCTAAAAATCTAAAAAATTAAATATTTTATTTAAATTTTGGTGATTATTTAGAAGGTTTTCATAAGATTAGACACTTCATTTTATTAAAAATAATAATTTAAAAAAATATTTTAATTTTGACGATTTTTGAGAGCTTTTCAAAAAGTTTGGCACTTCGATTTATGCTAAGAAATTTGGTTAAATATTTGAATTTAAACGATTTTTTGAAGTTTTCAGAGAATCTTGGGACTTTGAATTTTACTGATAGAATACTTAAAGTTTTAGGATTTTTGTAGTGGCTTTCTAAAAGTTTGCCATTTTGATGTATACTAAGAATTTTTATGAAATGTTTGAATTTCGAAGATTTTTGGGAAATTTTTAAAGAAATTCAAAATTTGATTTATACTAAAAAATTTAGTTAACTGTTAAAAGTTTGAGGGTTATCTGCAAGTTTCCCAAGAAAGTGGCGGTTTCGAGTTTTGAGTTTCGAGTTTTTGTGAGTTTTCTCAAAAGTTCGGCACTTTGATTTATACAAAAAAGTTTTGGTTAAATATTTGAATTTAGACGCTTTTTTTAAGTCTTGGAAGAAATTCGGGACTTGGACTAACACCAAAAAATCTGATTGAATTTCATCAGAGGTTTTTTGAACTAAAAAATATAATAAAATGTTTTCATTTTTGACGATTTTTTCAAAAAAAATGTGGCCCCTTTGGTACCACGAATTTTCAATAAATTGGATTTATAGTAAAAACTCTAATAATTTTTCAAAAAGTTAGGCACTTCTATTCTATACTAAGAAATCGATTAAGTATTTGAATTTTGACGATTTTTTGTAAGTTTTTTAAGAAATTTGGGACTGTAGTAAAAAACCTAATGAAATGCGCGAGAAAATCGGAACTTGGATTAACACCAAAAAATCTGATTGAGTTTTGTTCGATGTTTTTAGACTAAAAAATTTAGTAAAATATTTTCATTTTGGGCGATTTTTTTCAAACACATTTGGCACTTTGATTTATACTAAGAATTTTCAATAAATTGGATTTATAGTAAAAACTCTAATAAAATATTTTAATTTTTAGCGATTTATTGTAAGTTTTTCAAAAAGTTAGGCACTTCTATTTTATGCTAAGTATTTGAATTTTGACGATTTTTTTTAAGTTTTTTAAGAAATTTGGGACTGTATAAAAAAACCTAATAAAATGCGCCGAGAAAATCGGGACTTGTATTCACACCAAAAAATTTTATTGAGTTTTGTCCGATGTCTTTTAGACTAAAAAATTTAGTAAAATATTTTCATTTTGGGCGATTTTTTTTTTAAATTGGCACTTTGAATAAGAATACTAAGATTTTTCAAGAAATTTGGGACTTTGATTTAGGCTAAAAAATTTTATAAAATATTTTAAGTTTCGAAGATTTCTGAGAATTGTCTACAATTAAGCAATTTGATTCACACTAAAAAATTTAATAAAATATTTTGTTTTATTATTAATTTATCTTAATTATTTATATTAATAATTTCTATAACAAATTAACATTATATCCGTGTCCGATTTCCAGTCGCACCCACTGTACATACTCGTACGTTGAGTTATATGCAGCAATGCGAGCATTTTGTCAAATTAGAGCATCTCGGTTGGCGCGCTTGATTGATACTGTGTTTATTGGTTCGTATTAATTATTATTTTTCTGTGTTTTTTTCTTTTTTTGCCTTCTGTTTTTTTCATTTATTATTAGTACTACATACATTTGTTATTGTTATTAGTTTTCTGCAATTTAATTGCGAGCAAGTATTTGTTGGTTTTTTTTTCATTATTTTTGCCATCACTTCAAGGTACGCTGCGATCATTAAAGTAAGCAAACACATAAAGTGGCGGCGCACATTAATTCAAATGGGTGGGTGCATTTCATATGCCAACTGTTGTTGCCTTTATTTATTTACTTTTTTTTCTTATTTCAAATGCATTTATTGATATTCAAGCACATTGGAGTGGTTGAAAGAGGTTTGGAATTCGATATGACAAATCAAATAATTGCAATGGATTTGTTTCTCACGCAAACGAAGTGGTTCTGTTGCAACTCAAAAGGTTATTAATAACAAATAAAGCATACATACATACATACGTACATGCACACTCACACATGCATACTCTGTTGGCAATTACTGCAGAAATTATTTTAACAATGCTTTAATTATATTTTACTATCAATTCTGGGGGCTAATTTAAATAATTTAAAGGCAGTTAACTTGGTTTTTGAGACATAAACGTCTTTACGCCCCAACTGAGCTCAACCACAATCGCTAAGGTAGTTAGAAATCTATAAAAAGCCGGAAAATCTACATAACTCATTCGCGAATTAAATGTCATATCCCGTGCGCTGAAATATTTATGAATCGCATACACAGCTCGCTGAAAGTTGGTAATGAAAATTGCTCGAATCTTGATGGGAATTTTAAAATTGACTTATGGCATACCAATCGTTGGCTTGCAATTTGCTTATGACCTCCAAATGCCACACAAGCAGCTGATAGTAGTGCTTGAAAAATCATAAATTTTGTCTAACAATCGGGCAAAGCAATCAAATTAATATTGAAAAATCTCACCAAATCGCAAAAAATGTAAGCAAAAATTTTAGATTTGACCTAAAATAAAGCAAGCTTCCTTAGATAACCTACCGGCGTGAATGTAGCATATTAGCACCGGGTTTCACAAATATTTTTAAAATAAGCCTAGAATTAGGTATAGTGCCTAAAAATTGGAGTAAAGCAAGGGTAGCTTTCATTAAGAAAGCAGGCAAAAAGGCGGACCACAGGCCAAAAGCCTTTCGACCCATAAACTTAACTTCTTTCCTGCTCAAAGCTATGGAAAAAATAATTGATCAATATGTTAGAGACGCTTATCTTATGGAATCGCTTCTCCATGTTGAACAATACGCTTACCAGTCGAGCAAGTCGACAAAAAATGCCATACATTCCTTAGGGCCAAGATCGAAAAGGCGTTGGCTGGTAAGGAAATTTCACTCTGACATTACGGGCGCATTCGACAATGCTTCTTTTAGCTCTATTGAGGTAGGTATGGTTAGGAAGGAAATAGATGGATTAATCATAAAGTGGGTTCTCAATATGCTGAGGAATAGAATGACCATCTTTGAAACTGGGCCAAAAAGATTATGTGTCAAGTCAACCAAAGGATGCCCACAAGGAAGCGTTTTATCACCGCTCCTTTGGCTCTTGATCATTGACGAGCTACTACAGACTCTCGATGATCTCGGATAAGAAGTTCAGGGCTTTGCTAACAATCACGGTTAGAGGCAAATTTGACTCTACTATAACTGATCGCATGGAACTAGCTCTCGACATTATGCAAAATTGGTGTCGGAGAAGGGACTTTCGTTAAATCCAAACAAAACATGTATGGTACCCCTCACTCGAAGAAGGAAACTAAGTCTAGGGACCCTTAAACTAGGGGATGCCGGCTTAACTCTATCTGGGGACATGAAATATCTGGGATAAAATAAAACCTTGCCCTGGAAAAATTACTTATTGTACATCAGAAACAAAGCCTTGTGGCAATATACATATGCCAAAGGCTTTATGGTAAAACATGGGGCCTGCGGCCAAAGATGTGGCATTGATCTTATAAGACAATAATAGTGCCAATGATCATCTATGCCTTTCTGGTATGGTGGCCCAAAGTATACCAAACTAAGACTCAGATCACACTTAACAAGGTATACAAAATAGCCTGTCTGAATGTAACGGGAGCAATGCGAACCTGCCCCACAGCGACTTTAGGAATAATCACTGGACTCATTCCACTATATCTTGTCAGTCAGAGAAGCTCTAAGGCTACTCCATCTCAAAGAAGGCAATCTTACAAGACATGTAAGGAATCTGGATTCAATCCTGAACTCTCCGTGTCTGACAGTCCATGACAAGATGCAAAGGAAACTAGAATTCTCCAAGAAATTCAAAGTGGTCATCAGTGACCGCTCAGTGTGGATAAACAATGAAATATCCTTAAAACAGGGCGCACAGATGTGGTTTACTGATGGGTCCAAAATGGAAGACGGTAGTGCCGGGGCTGGAATTATCGGATCACAATCGCTAGATAGCTTCTCATTCCGATCAAGGTTGGTCTAGGAATGTTTTAAAATCCTCAACACCCTAGCATCAAGAAACTCTGTTTCCTTGATGTGGGTTCCGGGACATGAGGGGCACGAAGGGAATGAAACTACAGACACTTTAGCGAAAAAGGGGGTAAACACCCCCTCCATAGCTCTTGTACCTTTCCGCGGGGTAAATAACAGTTTTAAAAGTGCCTTTCGGCGTGAGCAGGAACAATAAGGCCTACTCGATTACTGCAGAGCCCAACCCAGCATACGGGAGTCGAAAAGACTCATACATCCAAAACGGATTAAGGTAGAATCAATTTTTAAGGACATAAAACTTTGCACTGAACTACTAACAGGACACTGTAAACTTAATTAGCACATGAAAAAGAGATGTGATAGAAAACGATTCCTGTAGACCCTGCAAAGAAGCACAAGAAACAGCATAACACGTTCTATGCGACGGCTCAGCAGTGGCACGTCGCAGACTAAATTGCCTGGGAAAAGGAGATATAGATCCAAACTTCCTGGTAGAAATTAAGCCTACAGCATTTTTACGATTTATTAACAGCCTAAAACTATTGAGTAGGCTACATTGCTGCACAATAGATCTATTCAGGTCGCAGTGCACAAACAGCTTATCAATAATAATAATAATAGCTAACCTCAGTTTTTCAAGAAATTTGGGACCTTTATTTACATTAAAAAATTTAATAAAATATTTTGATTTTTAGCGATTTGAAGCAAATTTTTTAAGAAATTGGACACTTTAAAGTACAAAAATTTGATAAAATATTTTAATTTTGGCGATTTTTTAGAGCTTTTCAAAAAGTTGTCCACTTTGTATGTCCACAAATTACGGCCAGTTTCATGCGCCAACTCCAGTATACGTACAAAAATTTTTTCGACTAAGCCAAACTATTTCGAAATTTCTATTGAGTCACGAAAAATGGCCAAATTCCTATAGCAACCCTCCAGGTTTTTCACCAACATTTCATCATTGCATCAACACCTTCGAAATGCAGGAAAAGTGAGAAATTGCGAAACACACAAATCGTTAGGTGAGCCAAATATGTACAACATAGCCGAAACATGCACCAAGCAGCAGCAGGTGCAACAGCAATAACAACAACAATAATAATAATAATAATAATAGTACCAATAAATCAACATCGTACTAATTAGCAAACCGTTAAGTCACAAAAGCAAAACCTATGCCGGGCGAATGAGAAGGCAAAAAGCAAAAAAAAAACAAAGAATTGAAAAAAAGAAAGAAAAAATTGTAGAAAAATAGTAAAAAATGCTAAACAAAATAGTAAAAAAAAAGTTCAAGAAATTGTAAAAAAGGAAAATTTTTTTTTTAAATAAAAAAAATATAATCACAGCAGCAAAAAATGCTCTTATTCGCTCCATGCATAAAAAATGTATTAAATATTTTTTTTTTAATTCGTTTAGAATGGCACATATTTGCCCAACCGATCGACCACAAGACCACAGACGCGCTTACCGGTTATGCAAGAAAGAAAAAGGCAATTAGGAAAACTTTTGCAAAAATTGCAGAAATTGAGAATTCAAGTAAACCGTAAGGCAAAACATCAACAAAAAGCTTGAAATTTTGTAAAATATTTGTAACAGTGGGCTGCGCTGTTTTTGTTGTTGCCTTTAAGAATGTGCACTGCTCTATTTGGCAACCAACAATAGCAACAAGCTCCTGCCTTTAGCAGATGCTATCAGCAAACGTCGTTGGCGTCCACCTACAAAAATGCTGAAGGCAAAGTGGCACGTAAGGAAATAATAATAACCATTAGCCAAAACAATGCAACACAACAAATCGGGTAGAAAAATATAATGAAAATGTAGAACGGACAGAATAAAAAACAAATAAAAAAAAAACAGATGCTGAAAAATTATTAGCCAAAAATGCAACTACCAAAATCACCAAATTGCAAGTGCAACTTTGAAATGCATTGAAAGTAGTAAAGCACCAACTGAAGCGCAAGCACAAAAACAACACTACAGCTACAACACTACAACCAGCCAATGCAGGCAGAACCGGTGAAGCCCACAAACAGCGATAATCGATAGCGGATGAACGACCAACAGGCGCGCGTCGACTTGTGGCATGTGGCATGCAGGCGATGTGGCAAATATACATTTTCTTATTGCATTTTGATAAAACATACAACTAAAATATGGTTGTGGCGCTCTGGCAGTCTTGTTGTTGCTATTTATATATTTTTATATTTTTTTGGTTACGCCAAATTTCGAACCTTTCACGCTAGGCCATTTTTTTATATTTTTTTTTTTACTTTTTTTTACCAACTCACTGCCTTGTTTGCGGTATTTTAGTGTTGTTCTTGTTGTTGCTGATGTCGTAGTAGTCACTTATTGCCGTCGCCTGTGCTGGGCGAAAACAATCAGAGCGTTTCTATTGCCTGCATTGAAGCGCATTCAACTACCGAAATACAGCAGCGAAGGTATGCGCACGCGCAGCACACAGGCAAAGCAGTAAGTTCGTGTGATTGAAAGTGTATTTATTTATAAGTCGCGGTGTGAAGCTTTAGGCATGCGCATTCGCTTTTTAATGAACAGGTTGAAATTGTGGCTCAGTGCATGTGGATTGATTTTGCCTAAAGTCGGTGAGTTTTCTTTGTGGCTTTAATTACCTTTCAGCCGAAATTTTGCTATTGTTATGTCGAATTTTTTGTTGGTTTTTTGGTTGCTTGATATCCACTTACTTGTTGGCAGATATTTGCAATTGGCAATACATCTGTCGTCACCTCAATTCATTTGTTACAGTTCGTGATTTTCCCTGTGGCTTTTGAGTGCAAAATACAAATCAGTCTTAGGCAAGTTCTATATTTTTTTTTTTAGTTTGTGGTGGTGGCGGCTTCAGTGAATCCAAATTTGCAAGTATTCAAATTTATGGTGGTACCGCTGCTGATATAATAATGAAGTTTAAAAATTGTTTTCTGGAAAAAATTACAACCGAACTATTTTTTGTTTTTCATTAGAATATTTGCGTATTTTCACTTCACTTGATCCTACTTCCATAATAAAATATGAAATTTTTTTTCACTAAATTACAATAAATTTACAATTTTTCTAGGATCTGGCGCTTTTCTCAACGTGTTAAGTCTTGAGAGATTGAAATTGGAATTTGAATAGGTCAAGCCAAGGAGCACCAAGAGATTTGGAGGCTCCTAAAACACTAATTGTATTTAGAGCTCTGGGAAGAGGGTAGATAGTCAAGGAGGGAAAGAGATAAATATCAGTGAAAGAGATAGGAAAGAATAGGGTCAGAGACAAAGGTAGTTAGTCCTATAAGAATTTTCCTGATTCGTTGGCAAATCTGTAAATATCCTTCAGTTTTAGAGAACGATCTCTTCGAGATACTTCGTTATGTTTTCGTTGATCTTAAATCCGAAGAATTTTGTTGCTTTTAATTGGAGTGCTTGAAATACTTCTCTCAGCCCTTTCATATTTCCCGCTGATCCATTTTTGATCAGTTCGGCAATTAAGCCACCTTCCCCACTTGCTTTGCCATTTTTAGCTTTTTTATCGTAAAGCTAATTTAATGGAGGATGGTTCCATGTGTAGAAGTCCACGCAAGTGGGGAAAGTTACTGATCGCCATTCACTTGTGAGTGGCCAGGACGATTCTTCTGCATATGGTTCAAGCAGCTCACAACGGCCGGGATTAGCCCACGTATCCTCTGGGTAGCTTCCGAACACCCGTTCGGGAGTGAGCTAAAGTGAGAAGGCGAAACATTCCAGGATAGCTGGTTGTGCGTTGGGTTTGGGACCCGCCACTTAAAAATCCCCCCCAATGAAAACTTTAAAAAAGCCTCGGATGAGACCTCCCTATACTGATGACGACCCCTGCAAACGAACTAAGGACTATGATTTGAGGGCATGCACCTGGAATGTCCGGTCCCTTAATGGGGAGGGTGCCTCTGCCCGGCTGGTTGATGTCCTCGTGAGAGTAAAGGCTGACATCACTGCCATCCAAGAGATGCGATGGACGGGGCAAGGAAAGAAAACCATAGGACCTTGCGACGTGTACTACAGCTGCCATGTAAAGGAGCGCAAATTCGGTGTCGGATTTGTTGTGGGAGAGAGACTTCGTCGCCAAGTACTGTCGTTCACTCCGGTGGTCGAGCGTCTCGCAACAATCCGCATCAAAGCCCGTTTTTTAACATATCGCTAATTTGCGCCCACGCCCCGATGCGACCAAAGATTCTTTCTATGAGCGCCTGGAACGTTCCTATGAGCGCTGCCCCCGCCACGACATAAAAATCGTGCTTGGCGACTTCAACGCCAGGGTGGGCAAGGAGGGAATTTTTGGTCCCACAGTCGGAAAATTCAGCCTACACAATGAAACATCCGGTAACGGACAGAGGCTGATCGACTTCGCCGGGGCCCGAAACATGGTAGTCTGCAGCACCAGATTCCAGCAAGCGCCTTTGTGCAGCAAAAAACGTGCATCTACCTACGCAAAGAATGTTCGACCTCGAAAAGCTGCAATCACAACAGACAGCCAGAAGATTCGCCACTCGACTCTCACTCCTGCTCTCAGAGAGTACTGCCCAACAAACCGGCATCCACGAACAATGGAGCAACATTTCTCGTTCTCTACGTACCGCCGCCGAAGAAGAAATCGGATTCCGGCGAGCCCGAAAAAACAATTGGTACGACGAGGAATGTTATGCTGCCGCAGAAAGAAAGGATGCCGCCTATAGAGCCACGCTGCGATCGGGCGCAACGCGAGCCATGTGGGATCGCTACAGAGAGCTGAAAAAGGAAGAGAGACGTATTATCCGACAGAAGAAACGAGAGGCCGTAATACGTGAGTGCGAAGAGCTTGAGATGCTGGCCAACAGGAACAACGCCCGAAAATTCTACCAGAAAGTTCGGCGGCTTACAGAAGGTTTTAAGACCGGGGCGTTTTCCTGTAAGAACAAAGACGGCGAACTGGTGACCGACGTACAGAGCAATCTTAAATTATGGAGGGAACACTTCTCGAACCTATTAAACAGTGACAGTTGCGCATGTCACCGAGAAAGTGAAGATCCCGATACCCCAATCGTTGACGACGGAATTGTCGTTCCGCTACCCGATCATGACGAGGTGAGAATAGCGATAACGCGGCTAAAGAACAACAAAGCCGCGGGCGCCGACGGACTGCCGGCTGAGCTATTCAAACATGGCGGCGAGGAGCTGGTAAGGTGCATGCATCAGCTCCTATGCAAAATATGGTCGGATGAAAGCATGCCTGCCGATTGGAATTTAAGTGTGCTCTGCCCAATCCATAAGAAGGGCGATCCTGCAATTTGTGCCAATTACCGCGGGATTAGTCTTCTAAATATCGCCTATAAGGTTCTAGCGAGCGTATTGTGTGAAAGGCTGAAGCCCACCGTCAACCAACTGATTGGACCTTATCAGTGTGGCTTCAAACCTAGAAAGTCTACCATCGACCAAATATTCTCAATACGCCAAATCTTGGAAAAGACCCATGAAAGGAGAATCGACACACACCATCTTTTCGTCGACTTCAAAGCTGCATTCGACAGTACGGAAAGGAGTTATCTGTATGCCGCTATGTCTGAATTTGGTATCCCCGCAAAACTAATACGGCTATGTAAGATGACGTTGCTCAACACCAACAGCGCCGTCAGAATTGGAAAGGACCTCTCCGAGCCGTTTGATACCAAACCAGGTTTCAGACAGGGTGACTCGCTGTCGTGTGACTTCTTTAACCTGATGTTGGAGAGCATCGTGCGAGCCGCAGAACTTAATCGCTCAGGCACAATTTTTTATAAGAGCGTACAATTGCTGGCGTATGCCGATGATATTGACATCATTGGCCTTAACAACCGCGCTGTTAGTTCTGCCTTCTCCAAACTGGATAAAGAGGCAAAGCGAATGGGTCTGGTGGTGAACGAGGACAAAACGAAGTACCTCCTGTCTTCAAACAAACAGTCGGCGCACTCGCGTATTGGCACCCACGTCACTGTTGACAGTTATAATTTTGAGGTTGTAAAAGACTTCGTCTATTTAGGAACCAGCATTAACACCGATAACAATGTCAGCCTTGAAATCCAACGTAGAATCTCTCTTGCCAACAAGTGCTACTTTGGACTAAGTAGGCAATTGAGTAGTAAAGTCCTCTCTCGACGAACAAAACTAACACTCTACAAGACTCTCATCATGCCCGTCCTAACGTATGGCGCAGAAGCTTGGACGATGACAACATCCGATGAAGCGACGCTTGGAGTGTTCGAGAGAAAGATTCTGCGTAAGATTTTTGGACCTTTGCACGTTGGCAACGGCGAATATCGCAGACGATGGAACGATGAGCTGTATGAGCTTTACGACGACATAGACATAGCGCAACGAATAAAGATCCAGCGGCTACGTTGGCTGGGTCATGTCGTCCGAATGGATACAAACGCTCCGGCTTTGAAAGTATTCGATGCGGTACCAGCTGGTGGTAGCAGAGGAAGAGGGCGGCCTCCTCTGCGTTGGAAAGATCAGGTGGAGAAGGACTTGGCTTCACTTGGTGTGTCCAACTGGCGCCGGTTAGCACGAGAAAGAAACGACTGGCGCGCTTTGTTAAACTCGGCCAAAATCGCGTAAGCGGTTATAGCGCCAATTAAGAAGAAGAAGAATTTCATCAATTTTTTATTCAGCCAATGGCTTGGCCAAAATTTCTGCTGATCGAATGCTGTTGCTCACAATGGCATCGTTTTTATTGTTTTGGTCTTTTATATATTAGAAGGTAAATTTTCCATCTTGTGAGAACTTTTTTCTTCAGCTGAAATAAAGTAACCCTGCCTGGAATGAAGCACCAATTGATAGAAAAAGTTTCACCTGATGCGCAGCTACAAAGGCAAACCTCCGAGTGTGTTTCTGATATTTCTGTTATGAAAAAGTTCTTCATAAAAACCATGAATTCTTTGCGTTCTTACTGTCGTTCCGAGGCGGCTTCCCTCCATTTTTGGAAGAACATCAAGAGGCGCACCACAAATAGGAGGAGGAGCTCGGCCAAATACCTAACAGCAGTGTGCGCGCCTATTATTATAATTTTTTTCTTTATAAGCACAGAAGAAGGAAGCTTGACGGACTCGTGCTGCCTAAGCTAAAAGGAGTCACAATCCAGCTATCCAAGGAAATTAAATATCTTCGAGTAATCCTCGATAGTAAGCTCTTCTGGAAATCGCACGTTGAAACAAAGACATCCAAAGCACAGACAGCCTTCTGGTAGTGCAAGGGGGTTTTTGGAAAAACGTGGGGTTTTTCTCCTAGCAAGCTCCTATGGATCTACACGGCTATGAGAAGACCGATTATCACCTATGCATCAGTGGTCTGGATGAGTAGACTCTCTCTCGTAGGAGTCAGGAGGACCTTATCGAGACTACAACGCACTGTGGCCATCTGTTGCGTCAGCGCTTTTCCGACTACTTCAGGCCCGGCATTAGATGCTCTGATTAGTCTACCAACACTTGATGTTTTCATCCAATGAGAGGCCTTGAAGGCCATCTGCAGGCTGAAACATCATGGGAATTGGTACGGTCCCTGTACGGCAATGGGCAAGAGAGTAAGCATGGACTTCGATCCAAGCGTCCTTGCCATGCCCTTTGACTTCATGCCAACTCAGAAATTGAGCCCGGCAAACACTGTTTTCGCATTTTTACGGATGGCTCCAGAACCGAGCATGGCTCCAGCTCTAGGGTCTACGTGAAATCCAGCGGGACAAAACTGCACTTTACTCTTGGAATGCATGCATCTGTGTTTCAATCGGACGTGTATGCCGTTCAAGAAACGATGAACTTTGTTGTGGAAATCAGATGGAGAGGCAGATCTATATGTGCCTGCAGCTGTCTCTGCGCTCATGGCCTTAAACAGCCCCTCAACCACTTCAAGGGTAGTTGAGTCCTGTAAATCCAGGCTGAACTATGTCGGTAGAAATAGTAGTCTGATGCTGGCATGGGTCCCGGGACACGTGGGTATCGCGGGAAACGAGATCTCTGACTCTTTAGCCAGGTTGGGCTCTAAGGATAACTTTTTTGCCCCGAAACCCGTTCTGCCACCCTCTTCTGCAGCCATCAAAGCCACGGTTAGCAAACGGGTTACTCTAATCCACAAGCGAGTTTGGCAGGCTGAGAGAAGCTGCAGTTGGACAAAACTGATGTTACCTGTCATGTCCGACTGACTGTCACAGTTCCTCCTGTCTGTAAGCAGAGGGGACTGTAGGAGGCGGGTTGGACTGATGACGGGCCACTTTCTATGGACAAAGCACATAGAAAAGGTGGGCACCTAGACAGTGTACTCTGCCCAGCTTGTGAAAAGGAGGATGAGACGGCGGACCACTTCCTGTGCATCTGCCTCGCCTTCGCTCGAATCAGGTTTGAGATCGACTCCTTGTCTTCTGGGCACCACAAGATCTACTTAGATTTCTTCGGAGATCGGGTAGATTTAAAGAAAATTTAAAAGGGAACCCGAGTGCAGTACAATAGATTTAATTGTGTCTGAGTGCTGCACTTGCTAATCTGTCCCGACAAAAACAAAAAAAAAACACAGAGATGAACAACTTCAGCATTTTCTTTCTTCAGCAATTCTCTATGACATTTATTTATAAACTGAATAAGGGACTGAATAAGGACCAAGAATAGAACCTTTTGGTAGTCCAGATTTTTATCGACAATAAGCTAACAAATTTTTTAGTGGAATTATATATAGTAGTTTCATCTCTGATCAAAGTTTGCAAAAATCATAGTGACAGTAAGAACGCAGTACATTTTCGATGACATAAGTGCCTTAAATATTTTGCTGTAAGTTTAGCTTAGCTCTAAAAAATGTATCAATAATTATTTTATATTTTATTACTTTCATTTAATTAGAATATATCTTTAGCCATGATCATGTGCTGGTGGCATAAACGCAACTAATGCGCATTTAAATGCATTTAGACACCCACATAGAAACTATTTGAAGTTCAAGTGCAATGAGCGGCCCACGCCAAAAGCTAACTAAATGAATCTGGTCGGCCATATTTTAATGCAGCTCATCACATTTTATTGAATTTACTCGGTAATTAATTATTCATAAAGGCGAAATATATCATTTTGAAGGGCAGTCGGCTTAGTAATAATGATTTAATGTGGCTTCGTCACACCTCACAGGGTGTTTAAAAATTTGGCTTTTTTATGTATAACTTTTTTTTTTTTGTGTTGAATATTATTTTTATTTTTGATAATACCTTTATTACCTCTTGGGTTTAATATAAAATAAAAAAAAATTAGGTTACTGAATTTTTTGCTAGAACACTCGTATAAAAATTGTATTTGACGCAGCTCCACGCAAAAGAGGGCAGCAAACTTACAGAAACAGTGAAATGTCTTCGCATATTTAGTGAAATTTTTTCTTACAATTGCTTAGATGGACATTTTGATTAATCAAGGTTTCTTTATTACGACTAACCGTATTTTCTGAGTATAACATACAAGGGCAGGATTCGGGATATTAGTTGTTCCAAAAATTTAGGCATTAGGCAAAATGGTTAAAATCCAAAAGTTAAAAATTCAAATCGTATTACCAAAAATTCGTCTGACTCCAAATCACAGCATATAACATATATGCATATTTAGGCTCTGAGTAATATTCTGTAGAGCAGAAAATCAGTATAAAACGCGCACAAGTTAGGTTAGATTATGTCAACTTGGCTAATCATCAATGAACCGAAAAAGTGAACGCGATTCTACTAATACTCAGTAAGTGCCTTACAACCTACCAACAACATACCAGAAGTTTATTTATGCTAATAGCTTCATCTATTCGCCACTCTCTAACCCATAACGAATCGAAGGTGGTAATTTTTTTATGTCAGGTCAGTCCTTAAGTTCGTGCATATTTTACCCATAATTTCACTGTTGTACGATTTTTGCATACATATTTTCTTTGGTATTTTGTGCATTCAACAAGTGATTTTAATCGCGGATAGAAGGACGTGTTGTTAAAAAATAAAACGAAATCTTCGAACGCTTATAAGAGGCATATTTTGTATTTTTTTTATAAAAGTGGTAAAAATGCAACAACTGCTGCTGCAGAAATAAACACTGTTCACGGAGAGGATACCGTGAGTGTAAGGAGTGCGCAAAATGACAGTCGATATGATAGCTAAGAAGTTAAATTCATCGCACGAAGCAGTTCACAGGCACCTCGTTCGGTTGGGAAAGGTTTCAAAGCTGGGAAAATGGGTTCGGCATAGACTTTCCGTCGCCAACCTTCAGCAGAGAGTAAATGTGTGTTCTCAGCTGTTGCAAAGGCCTGAAAATGAAAGTGTTTTGAACCGTATCGAGATGGCCTTCACCTCAAGAAGATTCTCTTGTCTATTTGGTGGGATATGGCCCGTATTGTTAATTATGAACTTCTGGAACCAAACCAGACGATAACTGCTGATTATTATTCCCATCACCTATCAAACCTGAATGAGGCACTTAACAACTAAAAATCGACCGTCTTTAGTGAATAGACGCAAAGTTTTGTTTCACCACGACAACGCAAGACCTCATACCGCAAGGCAAACATTAGGCAAGCTGAACGAGCTCGGATGGGAGCTAATGCCGCATCCACGATACTCTCCGGATATTGCACCTTGTGATTATCACCTTTCCCGTGGGCTTCAATCCCATATGAGTAACAAGAACTACTCCTCAAAAGAAGCTATAAAAAGGGATATCGAAGCGTATTTTGGCTCCAAGGACAAACAAAATTTTGAGCAGGGAATTAAAAATTTGACTAAACGTTGGAAAGGCATTGTAAATAATGAAGGAAAATATATTATTGAATAATAAATACTTTAAACATCTTTTTTATTAGTTTTAAAACCACCTTTAAAAAAACTCAGGAATTTATGGACTGACCTGTTACAATAGCCCATATACAAGGTGGTGTAAAAGTAATCATCCTATCGCAATATTTATAATTTGTTCAAAAGACATCATATTTAAGACTTGTGAACTAGACTAGTTTATAAACTAACATGCAATGGAGGATGGTTCAATGTGTAGAAGTCCACGAAAGTGAGGAAGGTCCCTGATCGCCATTCACTTGGGAGTGTCCAGGACGATTCAAGTATACGTCGGGTAGCATTCGTTGGAGAGGGAATTAATGTGAGAAGGCGAAGCAATCCAAGATGTCTGGATGTGCGCTGGGTTTGGGACCCCCTACGTTAAATTGAAACCCGAGACCTTCACCACATTTCGTTCAACCAAGACGGCGTTACTTGCCATACAGCCCCTGGAACAATGGATTTAGTGCTTCGTCGTTTCAGAGAGCAATTTATCTCTCGTCTTGGACCAGTGGATTAGCCAAAAAGATCGAGTGATATTTGGGAAGGTACGTAAACTCTAAGTGATTTGTGGATAAACCAGCTTTGATTGAGGCATTGGAAGCCAATATGAGAGCAATTCAAAGTCCTCCAGCTAGTAATTGGTATTTACAGATGGCTGAGTCGCGGCGCTGTTGAGCATTTGAAAGCAATTATCTTGAAAAAATAAATTTCATAAATGGTTCCACAATAAAAATAATAAATATTGTCCAATCAACTTGAGTTTTCATTGTTTTATTTCAATTTAAAATCCGATACCTCTAAATTCAACACCCTTTTGTATCCCTTGCATTCACTAAGTAAGTAGCCAAACTTCCGAATAATAGAAAAACTATGTAGGAAGACAGCTAGAAATTTAAAATTAAAAATCGTGCACACCCTGTACAAAAATCACTTATGCACATTTGAATTTGTAAAAGTACTTGAACGCTCGGTCAGACCTTGACATTGACAAGTGACTGTGCGGGCGCCACAACATTTGTCAGAATCTTCCCATTTTCGGTTAAACGATTTTTTGGGCGCGTTGATTAATATGCAAAGCTGTCACTGCACACTTTCCGCCCGCATAACCGACTCATCTTTTTATTTGTTTGAAAGAATTTAAAAGCGAACACCTTCGCACTACCTTTTCAACCGCGACAAAATAAACAATTTAAAATTTTACATTGGCAGCTAAGCATACATGCGCACATACACACATACTAACACAAATTTCAAGCGGCGCCCGTGAATCGAGATAATTTCATGCTGTTTAAATACCCAAAGCAAAAATTGTAAATAATATTTTATTTAGTGAAAATTAGTTTCAGTTGTTTAAGTTAAAACATTCATTTGTATGGTGGCAGGTATGAGTATCTGTGCTTATACATATATGTATACATACAAACATACAAGCATTTGCATTCTATTAGCCAGCGAATGGTTGATTGAACTTGAAGTCATTTACTGCTGCGCTATCGCTGGCACTTGGGCTGGTGATGGCTGGCGATGATCCCAACGCTTCCACTCCCAAAAATTTAAACGAAACTTCACAGCATAACAGTAAATCATTGGCTGCTAGCAACAACATCTAATAATAACCGAAGTGGCAGCAGCCACAGAAGTAGCACCCTCTCCTAGCAACAGCAACTACAACAGCAACAACAACAACAACCCTATTATTAACATTAATAACAACAATAGCCGTTACGGTGTTTGTAGCAGGCGGGAAATAATTGGTTTATTGGCTAATGGGCGAAGAAGCAATTCTCGCAAGCAGACAGCAGCCACGGCATCAATTTGTGCAACAACTGCAAAAACAATGCGCGGAGTGGAGCTACCGCTCAGCAACTGCCACACCACGCGGCAGCAACAAATGCAACTGCGCTTTGCAAATACATTTAAAACTTAAACAGCCTCTGGCGTGAAAAGCGTGCGACGGTTATTCAAAATGTTCGCTAGCAGCCAGCCTCTGCATTACCAAAAACAACTCTTAGTCTGCTGAGCTGTTGTTTTGATATAATTTTAATTCTATTTCTTCTTGTTTTTTCGCCTCAGCTGTGTTATTTGTTAATAATATTTAATTTATTTAGATAATTCTTAGTTTGGCTTTTGATTTTTCTCAGCCATACAAATCAATTTACCATTCCATGATTAATGATTATAATTAAATTTAAACTTTAGCGTCTCGCACTGGTAGTAGCGAGTGGTGCAGTGCCTGCATAGAAGCACACACCTGGCATTCAACTTTTCTAACTGAAATATAAACATTGACTGGTGGTAGAGTGCGCGTACTAGGTGGATTATTTTAACAAAAAAAAAAAAAAAAAAACAAATGAAGCAAATGAAATATTTTTTTTTATTGTTAGTTAATAAATTAGGTAGTAAATATAACAAGTTGGAAGGGCGTAGAAGTGGCAGTCGGCCTTTAAGGGGTTAGAGGTAGTCAGAAAAATCGGTTTTGTTTTTACATTTTCTTAAAGTATATATATAAAGTATATCTCAAAAATGTTGTGTGAAAATTTGAATGAAATCCGACAAATACTTTTCGAGTTATTCAACAATAAACAAAGAGCGCTCGGGCGCTTCGGGCTGCGCGCAACCCACTTCTCGGGTTTTATTGTTATGAATGTACCTCACAGAAATAAGTATACATATGTGCAAAGGTATTTTCAAATGAAAAACTATAAAGAAGCAGGAAAAAGGTTCAACCAATAATTTTAATATATATTTAGGAAAAATAGGAACAAAAAATTATACAACAAAAATTCAACTTGACTAAACTTATTAAATTAAAAAAGAAATTAAAATAACTTCGTATGAAATAAGTATATTTCCATTGGCCTTTCTTTGCACTTTTTTCAACGTTTCTATAACTTTCGATTTTCTAATAATTAATATGTTTTTCATTTTGAACAAATCGGGACTTAGTGCTGGCCAATCCTGAACTGAAATTTTTTTTGACGATAGGAAGGCCTTAGTTAAACGAGCCGTATGGATTGGGGCGTTGTCTTCCTGGAAAGACCAGTCCTCTCCGTATATGTTTCTCGCAAACTCAATAAGAACATCCTCTAATATTTCAACATAAAATAAAACTAATTGGGGACTTTCCACCATGACCGAAAGCGGCCCAAATCATCAAAGACCAGCCACCGTGGTTTCGCTTATGGCGGTATTCATTAATTTTTCGTCCGAAAATACAACGTTTCGGAATTCGTTAGTCCAAAATTTATATTTTCCGGCAAATGCTAAACGAGCCTTAATGTGGCGTGCTAATAGTCTTGGTATCGGCTCCCGCAAACAATATTTAAGTGTTCCGTCCTCGACCAAATTTTATGTATTCGTCTAGATTACGATTAAGATTTAAATGGTGTTTGATTTCCTTGCAAGACATTTCTTTTTGAGCAGTCAGACGACGAATTTCTCGTTTGCATCTGCTGTCGATGTTAGTTGGCCTGCCGCTTCGTTTGAGTTGACCATTTGTTTCTGAATTTTTAAGAAAGTTGCTGGTGGTATTCCTATGCCGATTTACTCTAGCAGCAATTTCATGAATACTTTTGCCACTTTCGCTTAGCCCTTTAATCAGACCACACTCTTCATCGGATAAATGTCTTCGACGTGGCATTCTACAGATTAACTCATCAATAATTCAATTATTCTTTGTTGAAAAGAAGTAATCTATTTTACTTACATTACTTTACTTTACTTACTTTATGATAACAATGCAAGTAACACAAAATTTTTTGAAAACTTGCTCTCTATGCTTGCCAAATCAATACTGATCTCTGATTGCACCTGAACTTATTTTATATGAAAACCAAATCTCGCAATACAAATTTGTAATAACGGTACTAAGAATAATGACTAAAGAAGAATTTTGCAACCGAATAGTTAAGTTGGACTGCTGCTATCAAGAAAGATATCGGCATAAAAAACCTTGCACATATACCTATTTCTGTGAGGTACATTTTGATGTATGTATATAGTAAGTACTACTGTATATAATTACGATTTCTTAGTAGTACAAGTGCTGAAAAATATTTTTTTGTTGCCAGTATGCCTGTAGTCGTTGCACTGAGCAGTCGATATTTGTGCGCTAAAAAAAATATAAATTAAGTAATTTACCATTCTAGAAAGGTTTCAAAACAACTTCGGAGTTCTGAAAATATTAATAAGTCGCGTTCAGTGAAAAGAAAGAATGTGCTTAATCCGAAAACAGCGGAACGTGATGAAAGTATTCAGAGTACATCTTCTAAAAAATTTAAACGAAACACTAAAGATGATGTACTTGAAAACAGCAGTGATTCTATTGAAGATATGAATTCTGCTATAATAGCAAATTTTTATCACTACGGTTCGAGCGATTAAAAGCCGCAAAAAGGGGAAGATTCTTGGTGCTCCTACCAGCGCGCTGAAGTAAGAGGAGAGCTTGTTACTTACATATACTCAAGATTATTTTCCCTTACCTCCTAATATTTTAAAAGCTATCAAACCTACTTACGAAGATTTCAAGATGTATAGGTGGATTCAATAAAAATAATAATGAAAGCTTTAATCAACTAGTATGGAAATATGCCCGAAAACGGTAAATACTCGTACTAGTTATACTATCTTACAAATTGCTGCATACATAGCCACTTGTATATTCAATGAAGGTATAAATTCATTATTGGTTATAACGAATACACTAGGACTTCAGTGCGGGCCTAATTCTCATCGGTATGCTGAAAAAATGGATGCTACACATATGAAAGTGGCAGATGAGCGCACTAACAATAACGCTCGAGAAGGTAGAATGCTACGTAGGCAACAGCAAATCGATATTTTGGAAGCTGCTATGACGGCTGAAGAACCAGGAATAGATGATACAGTTCAAGTAAATAAACAATTCTACATAAATCGATAGCAAAACTTTAAATGTGTTTCTCTCAAAACTATGTTTTTTGAACTGGTGACCACTGTAGCTTAAAAACCGCTTGGTAGATTTCACTAAAATGTATACTGCTTTTGAAAAACATAAAAATCTCGTGCCTGATGGAAGGATTTTTTTTCAAAATTTCGATATTTTTTAACAATTAATTGTCGGTTTTTTTTCGAAAATCTGAAAAATATTTCCTATTTAATTTTGAAAAACAAAAGCTTCGATCAGGCACAAGATTATCTCTAATCAAACTAATTTCTCTTGTCCGATTGGTTTTAGGTGAATCTCCAAGGTCTTGTGATGATCACCGCAAGGGACTCAAGGGAACAGCGATAACTTTTACAATTATTAATTCTTTTTAAATTAATTTAATGCTAATATTAATGCCATGTTTTTATTTTTGTAAAGCAATTGACTAGCAAAACAAAATTATTGAAAATCATCATTTTTTCGGGTCTCTGACTACCCCTAACCCCTAGGCGATCTATGAATTTTGAGCCAGTATGCAGTTACAACTAACACAAAATGATAGAAAAAAGCAGGCAATGCGAGTCTATTGCTGCCATGAAAAAGCTCCTCATAAAGGGTGTTATATTCGTTATATTTCAATAACATAACTTAAAATTTTTTTTTTTTTTAATTCTAAAGGGTGGTTAAATTTTAAGGGCCGATGTTGAATGTAAACCACACCAAAACGTCAAGTTGTTTTCTGTATTTCATTTGACGTTTTTCAATTTCAGACTAGCTCAATTTCAACTATAGAAAGATTCACAATCGAGCAACGCGTTAAAGTTATTCAGACTTATTATGAAAACGGGCGTTCAAATCAAAATGCATATCGCGCACTTCATCTTCAGTGATGAGGCACATTTTCACCTCGGTGGATTCGTCAATAAGCAGAATTACCGCATTTGGGCGAATGATAATCCAAGAGTAATTGCCGAAAAACCAATGCACCCACAAAGAGTGACTGTTTGGTGAGGTGGTTTTCCAAAATGAGGCCGATCAGGCAGTTACTGTGAATAGGGTTCGCTATCGTGAGATGATGACGAACTTTTTATGGCCCGAATTGGAAGATATGGATGTGGACGATATGTGGTTTCAACAGGACGGTGCAACTTGTCATACAGCTAACGAAACAATGGCTCTTTTGCGCCAAAAATTTGATGGGTGAATAATCTCACGTCGCGGCGATGTCAATTGGCCGCCAAGATCATGTGATTTGACACCGTTGGACTTTTTCTTTGGAGTTATTTGAAATAAAAGATGTACGTCGATAAGCCAGCAACAATTCAAGAGTTAAAGGATGAGATAATTCGGCACATTAACAGCATAGAACCTCAATTATGCCTCAGCGTCATCGAAAATTTGGACCATCGGGTGGAGGTGTGCCGCCGAGGCCGCGGTGGCCATTTGGCCGATATTTTGTTTTATACATAAATGAGTCATACCAATACTATTATAATAAAGAGAAGTGACAATAATTTTTTAAAAAAATTGTATTTAATTTAAAATCAACACCGGCCCTTAAAACTTAACCACCTTTTATTTTCTACTTGAAAATTCGTAAAGTGGCGAAATATTTAAATTCGTTTCTTAGTTTCATAAGAAGAATCATAACAGAAACAAAAAATACCAAATTTTTCATCTACGAGAAAATTTTAAATTATATAGTATCTAATTTTCCAAGACACACAATGATACTAGACGCAAGGCCAACGAACGCAACGTACGTCCATCACTCATGAGAAAAACACAAAATGCAGCAACAATTTCGAAAACAATTGCCAAAAGCATTTATGAACCTAGTTTTTTTATGTTAAATGTTTGCTGTTTAATTAATGAGAAAATACTGCAGTTAGCGTTAGAATTGGCAAAATAATAACAGTTTAATATCGCCGCCACGAATAGCACCGAAAAAATATGCAGCTTACAAATGTATATAAATATGTATATGTATATATGTATGTGTGTATACAGGCATTCATATGAATTTACATATTTGTGTACATAGCAAATGAAATCGAAAGTTAGCGGCAATTGAACCTTGGTGAGAATTACGACCGAATTGATTGGCCGCAAGACAACTAAGTAACAACGTAAATATTAATCGGTGAATGGCGGCATGAGAGCATGCGAGCCGCACTTAATGCTGGCATATTTCAAATTGTATAATCAATTTTTTGCAAACAGATGCAAATATGGAATAACAGAAATATGAATAATAAAATTAGAAATGTGATTGAAACTATATCAAACCCAAAACCTAAGCCCGCCTTTCCAAAATCGATTAAAATAAAAAATTGGTTTAATGTAGGGAACGCCCAGCGAGGAAGCAGTCGGCAGTTGGTGAGTCAGTTTGCGATTTGCCTGCCGATAGCGGAATTTGCATTAGTTTTTCGGTTTGCTATTTATTTTATTGCCTTGGCGAAAATGCCAAAATTTATTTTGAATCACTTTGAAAATGAAGCCACAAAGCTTAAATATTATGAGTACACTTTTTTTTCTTTAACTCATTTATATAATTTCAATTAGCTTGGCCTTGTGCCCATGCATTGTGCGGCGCTTTGGTTGATTTGCATTTTTATGCAAATAATGGTCTGTCTCTTTTCTGTTATTTACAGCATAAGTTTTCATACAATAGCAAAATAATAGGTAATTATAAAAATAAGTGCATTTTTTTTGAAAATGATACTAGCCGGTATATACCTATGAAATGAGAGTTTCAGCTATTAATCCATAGATGTCGCTAGGAGTATTTTAAACCTTCCCAAATGTCTTGTTTTTTTCACCTGTCATCTGTCAACAATTCATTGTTTGTTACGTTTCACACAACAACAATGCATTTTTGTCGCTCTTAAAAATGTCGAATTTCGTGCCTTCAAACGACGATTTGTGGACATTGAAAAATCACTTGTGAAATACTGCTCTCCCGGTTCAAAAGGAAGTCTTTTTTGCATCGAATCGTTAGGGGTGATGAAAAATGGGTGTATTTATCCAATCCTAAGCGTAAACGATCGTATTGTCCGCCCGACCACAAGCCAAAAACAACGGCCAAACCAAATCGCTTCGGCCGCAAGGCAATGCTGTGTGCTTTCTGGGATCAGCGTGGTGTGATTTGGTACGAGCTATTAAAACCAGGTGAAACAGTTGACGCTGCACGCTACCAACGACAATTGGCCAATTTGAACAGCGCTATACACCAAAAACGCCCAGAATATGCCGATCGGCGTCACAAAATAAGAGCGACCCAGGAATTGGTGGAGACGTACGATTGGGAACCGCTGGTGCATGCGGCTTACTCACCAGACTTGGCGCCTTCCGATTGTCATTTGTTTGCTTCGATGGGCCACGCACTTTCCGAGCAGCGCTTCAATTCTCACGAAGAAGCCAAAAAATGGCTCGATGATTGGTTTGCGGCCAAAGACGGCCAATTTTTTAATAAACGTTTGAAATTGGAAAAAAAGTCTCATTTCATACGATAATTTTATTACACGGTATTCGCTTAACACGGATACGTTCTTACACGGTTTTCAAAATCACCCCAAATTTTTATTATTTATTTTTATTTAATTTATTTTAACATAGTTTTAAATCTGGCAATACTACATGCTATTCTGTCATAATACTTTGATAATGTACTTTAATCAAAACAAAAACAAAGAGGAAGTTTACCCTCAAATGCTAGCTCTCTAATGATAAATTAACACACAGTTGAACTTTGTTGTCAGAAGCTATAAAAATTCAGGAAATTTTCACCTTTATACAAATATTGAACTTTTTTTAAATTAAGAAAGGTTTTTTTCCATAAGTGTTTTAGGATCCAAAATTTTTTACTTATATTTTTATATTTATATAAAAAATTTTACAAAAATACAGCTTAGCCTAAAAAATTTATATTTTTTTCTTAAATATTAGAAAAGAAGCGAAACCGACAATATTTCACTTTAAAAAATGTTTGGAAAAAAATTTAGGAAAATTTTTTTTTGTCATTTTTGAAAAACGCCCCCAAATTTTTTTGTTCATTTATTTATTTATTGTTTACTATTTTAAATAAGAGCCTAGCCTCTCGAGTACGAAATTAACACACATTCCCACACTTCGCCTGAAGTAGAAACAGGTTGACCTAAAATGCCAATAAAAACTGAAAGCGGCGATTTGTTGTCCTTTAATAGAACATTAAAAATCCACTTGAATTAAAATCCTAGCTGATCCTTTTTTCGAGTTAAGTGGATTTTAGCATTTTCGAAATTTGTTTCATAATTAAGCGATAATGTATCTTGGCGGTGCTATTATTTAAGCGTGCAAGTGTAGTGTTTGTGTGTGTGTCCATATACATACGTGATAAAGCACTAAACTCGCTATTTCGATTAATCAAATAAAATTAGTTTAAAAAATCACGGCTATGCAGCGCATTGTATACCGGGCACTCCGGCAACAGAAAATGGAAGCCTATTCTTTTCATAGCCGCTCATTTTCATTTGTACCTTGTTCATCAGTAACAAGTAATCTCTTCAGAAATTTCGTTATTTATGGTCTGCAAGATCATGGAAAAAAATTCTTTCAACTCACTTAGATCATAAATGCGATCACGAAGAAAATAGGTTGAAATTATGTGCAACATGTGGTAAAAAAATCGTTTTTGGCAACCGTCAAAGATCAGAATTTTTAATTACTGAAAATCTTGCTGGATTAATTAAAAAGCATGTCAACGATAATTTTGACGAGTCCAATTCTAAATTTCCCATTAGCATTTGTAGTACTTGTCGAAAAACTAGAATGGAACGAGAGAAGGGTAATGCAAAGAGGCCACTTCCAACAATGCCTAACTACGAGGACATGAAGTTAGCAAAAGAAACCAGAACAACTTATGATTGTAATTGTTTTATATCTCTAACGGCACGATACAAAGGTCACTCTAAAATAGTTAAGGGCAATGGTCATGTACGCACTTTTTATACTATAATAGATGAAAGTTGTGGTCTTTATGGAGCTGCTTCAAATGCTCAACTTCCCTCTACAAGTAGACATAGTACTGCTGAAAAGAGAACGTCCAAGACCATTTGCAGTAAATGTTTTCAAAAAATTGGCAAAGGTGTGCGTCATTCTTGTGGCGCAGGTCCTGCTTCATGTCGAGCTCGTGAAAACGCCTTGAGCTTAGTAGAAAAACTACCAGAAACTACCTCAAAATCAAATGAATAAAATGACCAATTTCATTAGAAGTTTTGCTGGAAGAAAATCTATTCCAAAACACTATAAACAACATATGCGTGAAAAATCGAATTTATTGGAAGATATTTATAAAGAAGTTAATTGCACTTTTGAATCCAAAGAAGGTATGGTTAATAGACCTGTTGTATATGCTAATGCTTCAAATCTTATTAACGCAATCTTTGACCATCGGGATATTAAAGAAATTCAAAACGCTAAAATAAAATTGTTGGCAGATGGGGGTCAAGGCTTTTTTAAATTATGTATAACAGTTTTAACAGAAGGAGAAGAATGTGATTCGAATTTCAATGAAAGTAAAAGATCTCGATACTCCACTGGTGGCAGTATGTCCAAGAAACTGAATTTAAATAGCGTTTACAGATTAATTATATTATCAATTGTTCCTCAAATTAAGGAAACTTACGAAAATGTTAAGACCTTATTTGAATTGACAAAAGTCAACGAGATACCCTTTAAACTCAGCTCTGACTTAAAACTTATACTAATTATGAATGGACAGCAAACTGCAACAGCAACGTATCCTTGCCCACACTGTTTCATCACTTTGAGTGAACTGCAAGGCTTTGGAAAATTGCGTGGTGGTGCCGATAAAGAAGAACATAATGGAATTTGACTTGGATAATAAAATTTTGAACACATTCAAAAATTTAAATGATGATTACAATAAATTTAAATGTTTTGGCAAAGATAAAAAGTATGCTAAGGAGTGCCACAGTGAAAAAGAATCGGAGAATAAAGATGTCCTTATTGATGAAGAAGAAGATGACATCAACATGTACGTTCTTCAGAAATGTGTTTTGCCTGAACTTCATCTTTTACAAGGATTTACAAACCACCTATTCTGGAACGGCATAGTCCCTGCTGTAGGGCGTGAAAAGGCTCTGCTTTGGCCATCAAAATTGAAGTTAGTAGCAAAAAATTATCAGGGTGAAATTTTCGAGGGTAATGCCTGCCGAAAACTTCTGCAAGAATCGGATAAACTACTTGATCCTGAAATTTGCAAGCATGTTGGTCCTTTGAAATTACAGCCATACGTCGCTGCTTTTAGGACAATGAATAAAATTGTACATGACTGTTTCTCCACGCAACGTGCAAATATTACCGATTTAGATGAGAACTTAAAACAACTTCGCAAAGATCTAGAAAGTACAGGAACATCTCAGACTCTAAAACTGCATATTATTCTTGATCACTTAAAAGGGGGCATGTCATTATTAAACAACGATGGTCTGGGTTTGTGGTCAGAACAGGCTGATGAATCTGTTCACAGAGAATTTTTAAAATTTTGGGAAAGCTTCAAAATAAATTTAATAAATGATTCTTCATATTCCAGCCGTTTAAAAAAAGCGGTTGTTACTTTTTCTTCACAGCATTTATAGAAACATGCCCAAGTTATTATTAATTTCATTCCATTAATTTTATAGTGAGAAGTTAGTAATTTTGAAGTGGATTAGGCCTACAGGGGATACCACATAAAACAAAAAACGCGCCAGGATATTATCTCGTTAGATGGTGAGGAAAGATATCGCTTAATTATGACAAAATTTTCGAAAATGCTAAAATCCACTTATCTCGAAAAAAGGATCAGCTAGGATTTTAATTCAAGCGGATTTTTAATGTACTATTAGTGGACAACAAATCTCCGCTTTCATTTTTTTTTTCATTTTAGGTCAACCTGTTTCTACTTCAAGCGAAGTGTGGCTATAGAATCCAACAACTAAGGAAAAACAACTAATAAAAATGCCTTCTCGTTCCTGTCCATACCTTTCGGACAATTTCACTCACTATACCATATATAAGTATGTATAGAAGGTGCTGCAAAATTAATCGTCCCAACGGAAGGTTTAACATTTTTAGATAATATATTATAATTAACACTTGTGAACTAGGCAGTTTTCAAATGCCGTAAAGGTCGAAATAAAGATTTCCATTTCGGATTTTTTTTTTTTTGTTTTATACAGAAATATATTGAAAAACAAAATTGGATTATTAGTTTCGCACGATAATTTTAAGCCATTTTTGAACTTTTTTTTTTTTTTTTTTTTTTTTGTTTTATATGTAAGTACGTTTATCTAGTTTAACGAAAGACTTAAGCAACAAACTTGAACTCACCTGGACTTCACTATTCGGCGCTTCTTATTGCTGTAACGGCCGTTCTCTATTTCTTTATTGTTTCTGTTGTTGTTGCCAAAAAAACATCAATGGACAACTGCAACAGCACCTGCATGCAACACAGCAGTTAAAACCGAAAATAAGAAAAAATCACTAACGACAAACGAAGCGACGATCATTGAGTGAAGAAGGCACGTGCGCGCGATCAGCTAAGCAGTTTTGTGATAACAGCAGCGGCAAAGGGAGCGGGCATACACTAGAGGCACGTGAGGCGATGTTGTTTTGAAATTTTTGGTTATTTTTTAGACGAGTAGTGCTTTTTACTTTTTGTGTTTTTCTTTTTACTTTTTTTCTGTTTACTTTTTTGTTTTCTTTTTTTTCTGTTTGCCTTTTTGTGTTTTTTTTTTGTTGCGCACTTTTCGGTTTGGCGTTTCTTTCACAATTTTTGCATTCAAATTTTGCTATACTTTTTTACGCTTTTTCTGCTGCTATTTTTTACTCTTTTTCTAATAGATTTCACTTTCAAATGAGAATAACTTTCGCAAGCAATGCTTTTTTTTTCTTGCAAGTTTTTGGAAATTTTCACACCAGCCCTACGGCAATCTTAGGAGTGCATGCACACTCGTATATGTGTAGAAAATACCTATGCAGCTGTTTGTTGGCTCTTTGCATGCAGTGTAAACAACTTGAACTTAATTTGCACGTAAGTTTGCAGATATTTTTGCAACTTTGCGCTCCCAATTTCGCGAAATTTCATCCAGCAAGTAATTTTGTAGGTATTTTTTTATTTGTTTTTTTAGTTGATTTCTATGTCGTTGTTCGATTTACTTTGCGTTTTGCGTTTTGTTTTTTTTTTTATTTAATTTTTTTTTTACTTCGTCTGTTTTCTTACATACCTTTGCACTCCGCTGCACTCTAAGATTCGCAAATACTATATTTTGGCTTGACAAAATCTTGATCGTAACTTAGGTTAGTCACTTGGCGGTGCATAGGTGGCTTTAGCCAACAATTCAGCAACAAAAAAATAGTACAGCTTGTTTACTGTTAGTCCGTTACTAGATTTATTTACATTAACGGCGCTGCTGCACTGCAATTTGCAATTTCAAAATGTTTTACTTTTTATTTTTTTATTTAGTTTTTTTTGTTTCACTTTTTCTATATTTCGAACTGTTTGTTGCTGCACTTTTTTCTTTGCTTTCCCGTCATGACCGTTTGCGCTGCTTGCAAAAACAATAGCCGCAGACACACGCCACCCGTCAACCAAGAATTACCGCAAATTTTTCAGTTACAAAAAAATACGAAAATCAAAGCAAATTAAATGCCTGAAAAGGAGAGTGGCAAAAGCGCGGAAAAGCGGGGAAAAGTCAACTGAAAAATAGTAGAAGGTGCAACGACACAATTGAGGGTTATTGCTATTGTTGTTGTTGTTTTAGATTTTTTGTTTCTACTGTCTGTAGTTGTCTCTTGATTTTTTTTTTGTTTTTTGGTTTTCCTGTTTTGTTTTTATTTCTGTATTTTATTTATATTTTATTGCTTGCTTTTTCGTGTGTTTACCAGTTTGTTGGTCCCCTTCCGCCCGTTGGCGCATTTAAGTAGAGCAGCTCTACTTTACTTTTATTTCAGTTTGTGGCATATTAAATGGATTTCCTCGCCACAACCACTGATTTGCATTGCAGTTGGTAGAACGAATTTCCTTGAGTTTTCGAGCTTTTCACAATTTTTTTTTATTTATTTTTTTTTTAACACACACTTTCAGCTTCGTTAGTTATTTACTTTTAGTTTTAGTTACTTTAAATGTTGCTAATTTCGCTTCTTTCTACCGCACCGTTAAATTGTACAAAAATGCGCATGCGCCACTTTGCTGCTGCTTTAATGTCTGAGGCTGCTGCGCCGCTGTGTTGTTGTTGTCTGTGGTGACAGCGTTGTTTTGTGTAATCGGCAATTTTTTTAAATTGTTTATACTTCTCTCAATGTGTTCCAATTTTACTCTTATCGAATGGTTTCCTTAATTTCCATTACATATTTTCGCACTTTTTTAATTTGAAAATTTTTAGGCAGAAATTTTTCACAATTTTTAGAAGTTTTAAGTTTTGATAGCTCTTTGTTTTTCCAATTTTCCCCTTTTTATATTAAACTAAAAATAATATATTTAGATTTTATTAAATTCCTATCATTTTTTATTTGATGTAAATTTTAAACTTACGCTTAATAAAAATTTAAAGCAGCAGCAGCAAATATATAAAACAACAGATATTTCCTAAAACAGACTCTCTCAGTATTTTTTAGCTTCTTTCTCTTTTTCTCCACTGTTGTCCTTTTTGTCAACTAACCTCTAATTTTTCTCGCTTCTGTCGACTAACCTCTAATATTACAGCTCATTTTACTCTACCGCTAACCCATTTTACTATCAAAAGGTTTGTAAGTTCCTAAATCGATAATTTTGAAGGCAAGTTTCTGTGCTCTTCATACTTCGTAGTTAGGTGAGTTAGCCAACAAGGGTACTACTCTTCAACTGCTCAGTGATAAAAGTACCATTAGAATACCCTTGGCCACGAGTAAACTTTTAATAAAAAATCACATTATCCAAGAGGCCAATAGGTCATGGAGAGATGAAGATACATGTGTAACAGGCTACAGGCTAGGCTACTATGGCTGCAAATAAACAAGAAAAGGACAAAGGAACTCCTAAGTTTCTAGAGAGCCAATATCTCGAAGGTTGTGGCTTGTTTAACCGGTCACTGGCTATTTGGTAGGCATTCCTCAAGACTAGGACTTTTTTCCCATGAATATTACAGAAATTGCAAAGATGAGGAAGAGGAAGAAACAGTTGCGCACTTCCTTTACAATTGTCCAGCCCTAGCTCAAATCAGAGCAAGTTGTGTAGGTAAATACTTTTTTTAATTCTCTTACAGAGCTGTCTGCCGTGGGGTTGGGAACAATTCTACGTTTCATAAGAGCCACAAAATGGTTCCACGAAGGAATGTAAATGGGGTTTCGGTCAATTTAATCGTTCAAATGTGCGTACAATCGGAAAAACTGTGCAAAAGTTTGAGCAAACCGGGTCTGTAGGAGATGTGAAAACACCAGTGCATGCTCGTATAGCTCGTACTGCAGAAAATATTGCTGGTGTTCGCGATAGTGTGGTTGAAGAGCCGTCCACCTCAACTCGTCGTCGTGCCAAACAATTGCACCTCTCACGCTCGTCGTTGATGAGCATTATGCATAAAGACTTCCATTTACACGCTTACAAGGTGCAATTGACTCAAGAACTAAAGCCTCTTGACCATTTCAAACGTCGCCAATGGTCAGAATGGTGGCAGGAAATGGCAACAGTGAATGACCAATTTTCGAGGATAATCATCTTCAGTGATGGGACACATTTTCACCTCAGTGGATTCGTCAATAAGTAGAATTGCCGCATTTGGGCGAATGATAATCCAAGAGTGATTGCCGAAAAGCCAATGCACCCATAAAGAGTGACTGTTTGGTGCGGTTTATGGGCCGGCGGCATTATTGGGCCGTATTTTTTCCAAAATGAGGCCGGTCAGGCAGTTACTGTGAATAGTGTTCGCTATCGTGAGATGATAACGAAATTTGTATGGCCCGAATTGGAAGATACGGATGTGGACGATATGTGGTTTCAACAGGACGGTGCCACTTGTCATACAGCTAACGAAACAATGGCTCTTTTGCGCCAAAAATTTGATGGGTGAATAATCTCACGTCGCGGCGATGTCAATTGGCCGCCAAGATCATGGGATTTGACACCGTTGGACTTCTTTCTTTGAGGTTATTTGAAAGAAAAGGTGTACGTCGATAAGCCAGCAACAATTCAAGAGCTAAAGGATGAGATAGTTTGGCCCATTAACGGCATAGAACCTCAATTATGCCTCAGCGTCATCGAAAATTAGGACCATCGGATGGAGGTGTACCGCCGAGGGCGCGGCGGCCATTTGGCCAATATTTGATTCCATGCGTAATTGAGCCATACCAATATTATCATAATAAAGAGAAATGATAATAATTTCCTAAAAAAATTGTATTTTATTCAAAATCAACACCGGCCCTTGAAACTTAAGCACTCTTTATTATAAATTCTAGAAAAAATAGAGTTATTAAAAAGTATTTTTTTATGTAACACATTATGGAGACGCTGAGGTAGAAAAGAACTCATTGGCATTTCATCATGGAAAGACTTACTACTCAACAACGTTTACAAATTGTAAAATTGTATTGCGAAAATCGACGCTCTGTGAAAGTTGTTCATCGCGCTCAGGTCAACGTATGGTGTACAGCGATGAGGTCCATTTTCGGCTTAATGACTAAGTCAAGAAGCAAAATTTCTATATTTTGAGCTGAAGAGCAACCCGAAGCTATTCAAGAACAGCCATTACATCCATTGAAAACAATCGTTCGATACGGCCTATGGGCTGGAGGCATCATGGGCTCTTATTTCTTCAAAGACGAAGCTGACGCTAATGTAACAGTGAATGACAAACATTTCATATTTGACACTTGTTAATTCCACAGCTTCAGTACACATACAGACAAGCAATGGAGTGCATAAGGGAATAAATAAAGATAAATAAAGATTTTCATCACACAAAATAATTTTTTTTATTTAATAAAAGAGTTATCCAAAACCAAATTTTGTGATTAATTTGTGGCCACCTTACATATAGTTCTTTTATTTATTCATTCACTACCGATTTCTTGATGAATCTAGGAAATGGTTGACATATTCTGAGTACACAACTTTTGTATTTTCAACTCTTCTTCCTGTGATATTCTTCTGTTTCTATTTGTTTCCTCCATTTTTGTTTAGCTTGTGATTCCTGATGTTCTTACCTATCTATGATCACTAATAGATTGCGATTATTTAAAATACTTGTTATCTTTACTTCATTTTGAACAACGAGAGTTATTTAGGTTTATGATTATTTTTTTTTCTTTTTTGAATTTTAAGCTAATAGATATTTAGTAGAAAATTTTAAACAATTCAGACTTTTCACTTTATCGAAATATTAAGGGGACATATACCTGTAAAATTTCGAAAAAAAATTGTTTTTTCTTCATAAAATTTTAATATAATATAATTCTTTAATAATATGGCAAAATATATTACTTTTAGAACGTTTTTCTTATATTATAGATCGTCAACCGTGACGAGCGCTGGGAGAGGTACAGTTTCATGTATTCAAACTTTAGACCCGTTTTTCTCAAAACTATATTATATTTTTTGAACTCCCTGAAATTTTGCATACATCTTTTTTAGGATGTTACTTTCTATGTGGATTTACAATTCGAAAATTTTTCGAAAAAATAAATTTTTCGAAGCAACAATAGTAGGAAAATTCGGCCCAAAATTCATTTTATTTAAGCATTTTATTGCGACAAACTCAGTTAATCTCGGTGAGAACTGACTACATCGTCCTGACGGTAACATTCAATAGGAATTTTGCCACTCTCTTTCCATCTAAGGAAGAATGGAATAAGGGATTCTCTCTAAATAACTTCGACACTACAGTCTATACGGATAGCAGCAAAATGGACTGTGGTGTTGGAGCTGGTATATATTCTCACAGACTTAAAATTGAGAAATCTGTGCGTCTCCCTAAGACCAGCAGTGTCTTTCAGGCGGAAGTACTGGCAATTGTGGAAGCCTGTAGGCTACTAATCACAGATCCCTCTTTTAAGGGCAATATCGCTATTCTTTTATATAGCCAAGCTGCAGACCAGGCACTGGGACTAGCGTTACCACCTTGAGCGAAAATCATAAAGTTGCCTTAATCTGGGTCCCGGGACATCGGAACATTGAAGGTAACGAAAAAGCAGATGAACTGACAAGAGAGGAATCTGCCATGAATAGCGTTCTTGCAGAATCGGTATTCACAACATAAGGGGCAGTCAAGAATGCAATTTCCCAAAAATACCTTCGAATCGCCGATTGTAGGTGGAAAGCCCAGACGAAATGCAAAATTAGCAGGACGTTGTGGCCCACCTAAAATCTCAAGCAGTCGTCAGCATTAATAACAATAAAACGACGGGACGCCTGGAGACTAACGGTAGTCAGAACTGGCTTTTGGTCTGTGGGAGAACAAGCCGCCAAAATGGGCATCCCTCACAACACATACTGTCACAGTTGTAAACAACCGGAGAAAAAGGAGGCAATCTTCCATTTCCTCTGTGAATGCCCTGCCCTATGGAGCGACAGAATGTCGAGAATCTCGAACAGTTGTCTGGCTTAGATGTCAACAACCTAATAAGGTTCTTAAACCGCACAGACTGGATATAGTCATGCTGTAAATAACCGTTAAACAAGTTGGTAACGAGGATGTGGCAACAAAATGGTGCGGAAGCGCTAGTTGGATTCTGGAAAAATCACCACTTTAACCAACCAACCAACCAACCAGGGAAAATATGGCCGTTTACAGGTATCAGTCCCCTTAAGCAATTCACTCAAAAATATACTCATTTTTAAATATTTATTAACTTTAGGAACCTCTATGAAGTTTGGCTTGTATATCCTCGAAAAGGTTTAGATCGGGCTAGTTGTTCGGTTAGGTCGGTATTACAAATTTATGTCAGCTCCAAATGTTAAACGGAATTTCAAGAGAAGCTATTCGACACAATATCAGATTTTCTCGTGCCAGAAACTTCCTTTTTTTACTTTTGCTGAATGTACGCGGTGGATTTGAAACATACAGAGTCTACTCTGTAATGCGATGCGAAAGAAATTTATATTACAAAAGGAATTATGCGAACAAAGTATTGATATATAGTTAAGTTTATTTTAAACTATATATTATATATTTACGATTTGTAAAATCTGGCGCAAAATTAATCATCCAATTCTGTTCTTGATTAACTTTTTATTAAATAAAAAAAATTATTTTGATTGATGGAAGTCTTTACCTTGACCTTTGTGCTCTTCATGTTTGATGTTTGATGTCGATGATTGATTATCAAACGGTACGTACATCTAAAACACCAGAAGCGTACCCTTCACCTATCGCAATATGTTCGCAAAGTCATACTGTGAATATATCTAAATATCATACTAATAAAAGCGAATTGATGTTTTTTAATAAAAGCTAGTTGGTTAGTACATGTTGTTGCTTTTGTTCTAGAACTTTATCCTATGAAGCCGCATTAAGAAATTTCAATCCTAGGCAAATCTAAGGTCAGTACCAGAAAGTTCTATTAAAAAATTAGCGTTAAAAAAATATAATTCGTGGCGCTGATAGCTCCAGAAATTTGTCTACGTTAAATTTTTATACTACTTGTGAACAGCAGACTTTTTTCATCAGAAGTTTTCTTATGGCAGAAATACATTAAGCAAGCAAAATTTATCGGAAAATATTTGTTTGTACTATTATTTGATTTTTTTATGCCCGAGAAACTCAGCTTGAAATTGACCCTTTACAAATCGTTGTTTATAAAGGGTATTTGAAAAGAGACGCTCAGATATGAGTAATAAATAATTTTTTAACGGCGCCTTTTTTATTCACCTTTAGTATTTTTCTAGTAAACAGATGTGAAATTTTATAAGATAAAACAAAGCCATAAAATTATTGAAACTTAATATCAAAATAGTCGATCTTTCGATCTTTAAGAGCAACATATCACAAAATTTGTAATTTTTTGGTGGAAATGATCGGGCGATTGAGTCGTCAATTCAAATGTAGTTGAAAAAATTTCTTCAAACTGGAAACTGGTTCTATCGAGGATAGAAAAAGGGCTGACAAGCCCGACTGAGATTCCTTGAAAATTAAAGTCTATGTGAATAAGCCAGCAACGGTTACAAATCTGAAATATAACATTCGGTTGGAGATTATTGTACACAATGTGAGTATGAGTGAGTCCTTGTATGACAGCCTCTAAAAGTGCTCCAGGTAGGCATTTAACTGATGTCATTTATCACATACAGGGTGGCTGATGAAAGCCGCTACCAAAAAAAAATTGAATAACTTTTTTTCTTTTTAAGTTATCTGTTCCATTTTTGTTTTAATTTGCAGATTGATCTTTAAAATTTATTAAAATGGATAACTGGGACACGCAAACAAGAATTTGGATAGTCCGCCGCTATCACGCACTGGAGTCCGTAGTTTTGGTACAGAGAGAGTACAGGCGGATGTTTGGCGGCGATCCCCCGAGCAGATGGACCATAATGAGACTGGTGAATAATTTTGCTGAGCAAGGAACAGTCGCAAGAAGGCCTTATCATCGAAACCCACCAGTTCGGACGGAGGAAACGATCGCTGCTGTAGCTGCAGCTATACAAAGCAATCCAAGGGTTTCAACAAGAAGCTTATCTGCTCAACTTGGTGTCAGCCGACAGTCTTTGCAAACAATAATGCACAAAGATTTAGACTTATTTCCCTACAAAATTCAAATGGTTAACAAACTGAATGCAGCAGACTTGCCGATTCGCTTGGAATTTTGCCAGAAGATCCTGCAAATGGTGGAAGAAGACCAAAACATGTTAAACTGCCTTTTCATGTATGATGAGACCCATTTCGATTTAAACGGCAATGTGAAAAAACAAAATTGTCGAATATGGAGTACTTCTAACCCACAGATACTCCACGAGACGGAATTGCATCCTCTTCGCGTGACAATGTGGTGTGCGGTTTCTTCACGCTGTATTGTCGGGCCTTATTTTTTTGAAGAAAATGGTCACACCGTTACGGTTACTGGAGACCGTTATTTGAAAATGCTGAAAGAATTTTTCTATCCAGAACTACGCCGAAAGAGAATTCCTTTCAACTCTGTGTGGTTTCAACAAGATGGGGCAACGTCTCACATAGCCCAGACTGTTATGACAGAGTTGCGACGAAAATTTCCCAATAAACTGATTTCAAGAAACTCCGAATTTCGTTGGCCCCCCAGGTCGCCTGACCTTACTGCACCTGACTTTTTCTTGTGGGGTTTATGTAAACAAGAAGTTTATAAAACAAAGCCAACAAATTTGGATGAACTAAAACAATCCATTCGGGCAACAATTGCGGCTATTCCTGTCGCAACTCTCAAAGCAGCAATGAACAACTTTTTACTAAGATGCCGCACTTGTGTCAACGAGCATGGGGGGCATTTAAATTCAATTATTTTTAAAACTAGTTAAGCTACATTTAATAAAATTTAATGACCTTCAACTTGAAAAAAAATAAATGAATTCCATACACTAAAAAAAAAGTTATTTGAGTTTCTTAATGTAGCAAAATTCATCAGCCACCCTGTATAATTGCTAAGAGCCGTATCTTGAAGAAAAATAGTGAAATTTATAAGAATCTAAATTTTCGCATGTTTTACTTCAAATCAACATTCAGGCGCGTCTTTTGAAGGAGCTTTTGGTGTGCAACTTTTCTAATTTTAAATTTTTAATTTTTCAATTTTCATTTGTATTATTCTTTATTTCTCATTACTATTATATATATACAATTGGCGCATACACCCATTTTGGGTGTTTGACCGAGCTCCTCCTCCTATTTGTGGTGTGCTTCTTGATGTTGTTCCGCAAATGGAGGGGCCTACAGTTTCAAGCCGACTCCGAACGGCAAATATTTTTTATGAGGAGCTTTTTCATGGCAGAAATACACTCGGAGGCTCGCCATTGCCTGCCGAGGGGTGACCGCTATTAGAAAAAACTTTTTGTTTATCTTGATCTTCCACCGAGATCACCATTAATTTTGTATTTTTTTATTTACTAAACGATTATACTTCATTAAAAATATTTTCAGTTTTTCTTAGCAAGTTTGCTCCACAAAAATGATATATGAAGCCCCTCTGCTATTTGCAAAATGATTTGCGGTAGACCAAATAACCCGGGTTTCAAGGAAACCCTTCATTTTTGTACTCAACTTCTATTGAGAAAACTCGAAAGTTACGTCTATGAATGAGAAATAAATAGATAAGGAACTATTTGCATTTGGTGGTCTTTGGAGATGGCCATTTGGCCGATATTTTGTTCCATATGTAATTGAGCCATACCAATATTATCATAATAAAGAGAAATGACAATAATTTTCTAAAAAAGTTCTATTTTATTCAAAATCAACGCCGGCTCTTGAAACTTAACCACCCTTTAGTTTAAATACGGCATTCAAACTGGACAATACATTAGACGACTTCTTCCGCATATGTTATATCGCAGAGAAAACTGTTTTAGTAGTAAAGGCTTCGGAAACTCTAAGCAAATTGAATTCTATTATAGAAATTTACTCCGCATGCTGCTATGATTTTATCAGGTTTCACTCAGTATTTACTTTTGCCGCTTGTAATGTTTCTGCTTTTCTGTTTTTTATGACTAAATTTTAAACCTGAACTCACACTTGGGCTAGCTCACTGCCAATACTTAGAACAAAAGACTTAAGTCACGAACTTGTTATAGGTAAATACTAAATCTTGAACCAATACTCTTATTTGTTCTACACTGGCTTTGTTTACTTTCATTTTCTGCTATGACCAGTTTGCCTTTCAACAAATCTAGAACTCAAAACGCTTTTACTAAAATACAAATTAGCATAACATAAATAAGATTTCATATTATTGCCGAGGCAAAGTGAAAATGAAAAAAAAACGATAAGCCTGTGAATGAAAGTAAGTGTCTAACTGCTGGGTA
Source organism: Anastrepha ludens (assembly GCF_028408465.1). Lineage (NCBI taxonomy): Eukaryota > Metazoa > Arthropoda > Insecta > Diptera > Tephritidae > Anastrepha > Anastrepha ludens. The sequence goes on from NC_071499.1 coordinate 13,630,984, forward strand.
AATATATTTGCTGTTAATGCTAGCAGTTGCTGAAGCATTTTATTTATTTAGTGAATTAAAAAAAATTTTTTTTTTTGAATTTTAAAATTTTTATTTATTTATGAGTTTTTTATTCTTTTTGTTTTTATTTTGTTCAAAACGTAATTCTTGAAAATTGTGTATTACAAATTCAAAGCAAACAAATTTAAGTATTTTTTCTCAGAATACCTAAGCAATTTGTGTTTATTGCACTTGCATTCGAAAGTAAAATGAATTTTTATTTTTACACTTTCAAATCTGCGTGAAATATTTACTCAATGCATTAAATTAGCTTTATTAGCAACCGGCGTTTGGGAAGAGAATATATACCTATACATATGCACACATCTTCAAAAAACAAATGAAACTAAGCAAAGCACTGCCACTTAATAAAAATATATGCGTCAAATTTTTTCACACCACTTTACATTTAACTTATTTCAGTTTTAATTTTTTTGTTTTCCAAATCCACGTTGAATTCTATTCAATCACAATTTTTATTCCAACACTCAAAGAATACTCGAAATATTACCGCCGGCATTACGAGCAAAAACAGTTATTCAAACAAGTTTTTTTTTCGAAAAATTCGTAAATATTTCATAGAATAATTATTTCACAGTGACATTCGCACGGCATTCAACGGCAAAAGTTCGTTTTTATTTTTTTGTGGCTTTCTATCAAGTCAGCATTCGATTTATTTGACTTGGGCCCTAGCAAGCGTAGAACATTGCGCTAGTGCTGACAGACAATTGTTTACTGGCTTTGATAAGTCACAGCGAGTGCGATATTAACTTGAAAATATAAAATTTGCTAAGCTAACAGCGCACTGCTGCAAGTGAGATGGCGCTGTGAGAGCTAGAGCTGCTGGCTCACCAAAGTTGGCGCAATCTGCCTAATGCCTAACGGCGTATAACTGCAGCGCACATTGAGCGAGACTTAGGCGGTGAGCTGAGATGAGCGCAAGTGAGAACAACCATTTGTGTTTGGTGAATGCTCTGAAGTTCTTGAGAGACTTAGCAGTTTATTTGAGAAACCGGTTTACAGTAGCAATCAACAACAAATATTTAAATGCAGTGTAGCAATGTTATTCCGCAAAAATGTGTAACACTAACCAAAATGTGCAACCAAAACCAAAGAGCAACAACAACAATATGGCTGTGAGAAAAAAGAAAAACAATACATAAATGGCCGCTGATAGGTGATCGGTAATGGTTGAAATTGCGACAATTGCTAGCGAGTGAACTGTCACGAGACAACGAGGCACAGTGTGCGGAAGTGAGCATGTGAGGATTTAAAATACAGAAATTGATTTTTTATTTAATAAAAATTATGTTTTACATATATTTGATATTACTGAAACCGAACCAAAAGATTCCGCTGCTGATACTGCGTTAGTTTGTGAGTTTGTGTAATGATTTGTTGTTACTTAAACTTTTATAAAATAAAAAAAGACAAGAGTAAAATGACAATAAGGTTCTATGAAATAAGTATAATAATAATAAATGATAGTAAGTGAAACCGTTCATTGGAGTCAATAATATTTTATGTGGTAACTACAAAAATGATTTCGATTTTGAGAGTCGTACGCATCGTGATCCGATGATATCATTGGTCCATTGTTCTTCTCAACACGTTGCAGTGTTTTTGCCTATTATTGATGGGAAGCCTTCCTAATTTTTGCTTCGAAATATCATTTTGCGTAAAAATTCTTCCAAATATTTGAAAACAAATTCTGAACAACCTAAATTCATCTGAGTCAGAATTCTGTACTTTGAAAATTCTGTAAAGACAAAATAATATAAAATTAATAGTCCAGGTATAAAAACGTTGTATACAAACATGTTTTACAGTAGGCATCGAGTTTGCAGTCCTCTCTGTCACGAATAATGCCAAACAACGGCGGCCCTAGCCACAGCAAAATAATGCCATATAGCAGAGTAGTCAGCTCTGTTCTTTTGTACACCGCACCGATCTGGGCTGAGGCACTGAACATAAATAGCTACACAAAAAAACAAAGAGCCTTCTATAGGCTAAGCGCTTTGCGGACTATCTGCGGCAAATGAGTGTATATAAATGCAAAGATTATACATATGGCTATCCGAACACGTCGGTTATCTTTACACCTTGGTCTACCGACGTGTTCGTGTTCGAATAGCCTTATGTATAATCTTTGCATTTATATACACTCATTTGCCGCAGATAGTCCGCAAAGCGATTAGCCTATAGAAGACTCTTAGTTTTTAGGTGTAAAGATATTTCAGAAGAAAAAAGGCGTCGTTCGTTCGCCTACTGGCAAGACCAGTGGAACAGATCACCGAAGGGTAGATGGACGCATGGGATAATACCTAATCACGCGACGAGGTTAGAAAGAAATCATGAGGAAAAAAACTTCCATTTAAGCCAATTCCTTTCAGTGCACGAGGTATTTCGAAAACACCTCCATAGATTCGGCCATAACAGTTCCCAAACTGCCCAATCTGCATGGAGAGTGAATAAGACGCCGATCACGCCCTGTTCCAATGCCCACGTCATGCTCCAGAAACCTTTAACATCTTAAACGGAGAAAATGTTTTAGAGCGAATGCTTAAATCGGGCGATAACTGGAAGCTAATCTGCACGCATGTAAGAGGTTGCATTATGATTTTACGCTTTGCCAGAAGCTCAGGATGGTTCATTATAGAAGGGAAAATGTAGCCCAGCTTCAGCGGCTCACAACGGACCCATTTCGTGGTCTAAGTGGCATTGAAGCGCACGGAGCTTCGTCGACGTAATAACTAGCAGCCTATGAGCTAATTAGACTCGTGAAGCAATACTTTTTGTAGTTCCGCGGGGAGTGTTGCAGATTTTGGAGAGGTATTTAGTAGGTAGGTGTAGCTGTCAGGCTACAAGACGTGTATATTGATATGCCCGTATAGCAAGACTCATCAAAGTTTCCTCTTCATGGGCATCATCCCCGTAAAAATGGCTAATGAAGAGACAGAATTCATTTAACACTTCTTCTTCCCGAAAGTTCTCTTCTAGCCTTGCGTAAAAGCAAACTGTGAGAGAAAAATCAGACTATAATCAGATGGTCAGTTCGATAAGATAAGACAATAAGTTCAGATTAGACTGTCATAACAGTCTTTAAAGTTTGAAAATATTTCTGCTTTAATTTGTGATGTGGGTGATGGCGAGAGATAGTGTCGCATGGAGCTCTGTATTAATGGAAGGGGTGGAAATGCACAAACCATTTTGCTGGCTTTAAAATCAAGATGCATGATGAAAAGCAGGCAGCCTACCATTCGTTTAAACCTACCAAATATTAAATATCAATAGGAGAGGCAGAAAGTTATGTACGAAAACAATATCTGATATTACTAATAAAAACTCAATAAAACACTCGCACCTTAAGGCGTTAGGGGTATTCAGAGGCCCGAAAAAATGGTGATTTTCAATAATTTTTTTTTGCTTGTCAATTTCTTTATTTACAGAAATATAAACATAGCATTCAACTTGACTTTAACAAAATTTCAAAAGAAAAAACAAACAAAAAAATGTATAATTGTAAAAGTTATCGCTGATTGCATGGCGTCCTTTACGGTGATCATCTCAAGCCCTTGGAGATTCAGCTAAAATCAATCGGGCAAGAGAAATAAGTTTTAATAATAGATAATCTTGTAACAGATCGAAACTTTTTTTAAATTAAATAGGAAATATTTTTCAGATTTACGAGAAAAAACCGACAATTAATTGTTAAAAAAAAATCGTAAATTGAAAAAAAATCCTTCGATCAGGCACGAGTTGTTTATGTTTTTCAAAAGCAATATAAATTTTATTGAAATATACTAAGAGGTTCTTAAATTACAGTGATCACCAGTTCGATTTATGTAGAGTTATACGCCGTTTTTTTAATTCTTGAATAACTCAAAAAATTTTTGTAAGATTCACTTCAAATTTTTACACAATATTTTTAAGATATTATACTTTAAGAAAATGCAAACTAAAATCCAAGTTTTTGAAAATTTGTACTACCCCTAACCCCTTAAAACAGCAATTTCTGGTGCACATCATCTCCCTAAAATCCACTGTGCACTGTGGAAACCATGAAGCCATAAAGCCACAGCAAGTCGTACAAAACTAATAACAATACAAAAAGAGAGCGGCTAACAGGCACACATTGTCAATGACGTAATACGCAACCGCCAACAAGTAAAGCAGTGGCGGCTTCGATTGCAACAAACTGCTCCAACAACTAGTCACCGACGAGCACCAGACGCTGCACTGAAAGAGTAAGCGATCAGTAGCCAAGTGAGGCGCGCCGGAAACATGTTAACAACGTCATCGTTTTGGCAACAATGTAGAGCAAGTGAAGGTAGAGCAAACGAAAATTGAGCGACATATTGGGCTTGAAAAGAGAGAGAGGAGAGACAAAAAATGTAAAGAGCAGAGTGTTAATTAATGTACTCACTGCACTCCGCTCGGGCACTCCAATAGAAAACTCACAATTTTCAAACAACAGTTTGGCGACAACTGTAGTTGTAACTTTTTGCGTGCTGTTAAAGCGCACATCCAAATTCATTCACAATTTTTACGCTTTGCTGATTTGCTGCTCGCCTACGGAATGCTGCTCTTCCTCACCATGCGATGCTTATCAATGAATTGCGAGTGAATTTGATTTACGAAAATACCTGACGTAGAGTTATTGTGCGAGTTTATGTGTTTATTTGCAAACATTTGCATGCGCTGAACTTGTGTATGTAACCCTTAGTGACGTTCTAAGGTTCTAAGCTTTTAAGCGTAGAGGTCATTTCCGGTCAGAAAATGTTTTTTTCGTTTTTTGATTTGTCTTTTGTAAAATCTGGTGCATAACGGAAATGATTTATTAAGGCCAATCAGTGATGGCTCTATTATTCTTATTTTCGCCTTTCGTGAGACAGGCTTTCCGAAATATTCAAAATAATTGGTATGTTACTTCTGAAAAAGGTTAATTACTATGGAATAGCGTTTAACCTATAAAGTGTATGCTTTTTTTCTGCTAAATGTGGAAAATATATAACACTTAGTTGTGTAAAAATAAATAGAGGTTCAGCAGGGGTTAATGAATAATAGTAAATTGCACCGGCCTGTAACGTTTTCGTGTATTGTTTGGTGTAAAATTATTCTACAAAAGCTAGCAGAGCATGCAGTGTAGTGAATACTTGTCAAAAATAACTGAATACTTAAAATATTAAATAGTAAATGAATAGAGAAGTATGAAGGAAATTCCTAAGCAAGCCAATTCTGAAGGTTACTCATACGCATTGCCCTCCAGTCTCACTCATGCCGACAGATTCTGTAATTCACTTCCGAGTGAATGTCAATCAAATTCTCTTAGAATCCGACA